>NW_027466173.1:0-35000 GCF_046127955.1 Nelusetta ayraudi
AATCGTGGCAAGGAGGCAGCAGGGCGACCGGGGGGGGGGGGGGGGGACCAGAATGAGTGTGTGAGAAGGTGAGAGGGAGAGGTGGAGGGAGGGATGGAAGGAGGGAGGAAGGGAGAGGTGTAAACACATACATCACATGCTCCAGATAATCTCACTTTGCTGTTGCCACAACTGACAGATGAACCGACTGGATGGCTCACTGGTTGACCGGCTGCCACGCTGGCTGGATGACTGAATGACTGGATAACTGGCTGACTTACTGACTGGCTGGCTGGCTGACTGACTGACTGACTGACTGGCTGGCTGGCTGGCTGGCTGGCTGGATGACTGACTGGATGACTGACTGGGTGGATGACTGACTGACTGACTGACTGGCTGGCTGGCTGGCTGGATGGATGACTGACTGGGTGGATGACTGACTGACTGACTGACTGACTGGATGACTGACTGGGTGGATGACTGACTGGATGACTGGATGACTGGGTGGATGACTGACTGGATGACTGGTTGACTGGATGACTGGCTGGCTGGTTGGCTGACTTACTGAGTGGTCGGACGCCTTGGCTCCCAGTATCTACTGACGCTGCCTGTCTGGCTGCCAGTGGGTGGCGGGCTACAAACACAGGGCTCTCCAGGGTGGTCTGACAACAGCAGTCAACCTGCCTGCACTTCAGGTGTCGTCAACCTCAGCGCACCGCTACATAACATCCACATTATCATCCACCATGCAGTTGTGTGTACGTATGTGTACATATATCTCTACAAAT
Organism: Nelusetta ayraudi; assembly: GCF_046127955.1. Taxonomy (NCBI): domain Eukaryota; kingdom Metazoa; phylum Chordata; class Actinopteri; order Tetraodontiformes; family Monacanthidae; genus Nelusetta; species Nelusetta ayraudi. Next base: position 768 of record NW_027466173.1, read on the forward strand.
ATCTATATATGCGTGTATATACCTATATAGATGTTTCAATATATCAATATCTATCTGTCTATCTACCAGGATACATGTATGTATATTTACATAATACATATACACACACACACACACACACATATATATATATATATATATATAGATATATATATATATGTACATGTGCATATATGCAGCTGTGCACACCTGCACAGCTGCATGTTTTGGGCCCAGGAAGAAGAACCTTGGGTGTCCAACTCAATGACACACTTACAACCCAATACACATGATTGGAAAGCACAACAAAAGGAAAGGAAACCGGACCGAGGACGTCATCAAACCGGGCCGACGGGCCGTCTTTCATCGAAACGCAGAGGTGTTCTGATTGTGTTGTTTTAATTCCGTCTGTTGTGTGTGTGGTGTGTGTGTGTGTGTGTGTGTGTGTGTGTGTGTGTGTGTGTGTCGACCATTGGAAACGCTGGCTCGGGCGCCGCACAGCCAGAAGGGAAGCAGCGGTCGTGCTGCGTTCAAGGAGACGATGCTGCCAGGAAAGCAGAAACTTCTCCTGTTGCATCGTCTTTGTATCTTATTTGATTTTTTTTCTTTTCTTTCTTTCTTTTTTTTTTTTTGCCTCCGCACACTCAGAGGTCTCGTTTTACAATTCAGAGCCTTAAAAAGAAAATTTCTGCTGGCTGGTGAGACTCTGATGCACAGTGTGTTTATTCTGCTTGAGGACAGAGAGACACCCAGCCCTCCCTCCATCCCTCCCTCCATCCCTCCGACTATCAGGCAGGTGGCAGAGCATTCACACAAATTAGTCTCAGTGACTCAAAGTGCCGACGGCGGCGACGCAATTTGCACTTTTGCTTTTTTTTTTTCTTTCGTTTTTTTGTCGTCGTTGTACAACGACACCACTTTTGCCGAACCTGGACGGTGCGTTCAAGGACTCCGGGGTTTCACAGCTGCCTCTTCATCTTCATCTTCAACATAAGGCAGTTTTTTTTTCACAGCTCTTGCTCCACTAATAAATAATTCACCCTCGGCTGAATTAGACATGCAACAGTAAGAGAAAATGTTCCTCTGCTCTTCTCCTTTTCTTCCCACTCGCTCCCTTCCTTCCTTCCTTCCTTCCTTGGACGGGGATATTTTTAGAAGTGTGATTCCTCCACACTGGCGGCGACACATGACACAATGCGGACGGACGAGCAAAACTGCGAAAAAAAACAACAAAAAAAAAACAACCCTGCTGGTGATTCAGAGGAAATGCGGCTCCGAGAATTTAGGCGAAATAATTCTGCCTTTGTGGATCAATCAGACTGACAAGAATTGTTTTTTTTCCTCCCGGCAGACGAGGCACGTTGAAGCGCACGAGGGGCAGACGGCTTTGTTTTAGGTTAATTTTTGTTTTTTTTGGTTTTGTGTTCCCCCGCTGCCCCCCCCCCCCTCCTGCCCCCTCCCCGCCCCCCTCCTCCTCCTCAGAGGGCGATTACGCTGCAGAAGCGGCGGCAGGATGGTGGATGTGAGGCTGAAGCCCCGAGGTGTTGGAACGGCATCAGACAGACGACAAAATGGAGGGGGGATGAGGGGGGGGTTGGGTTGCAGGGATGGGAGATGGGGGGGGAGGAATGGGGGGGGGGGTGCAGGACGGGAGGAAGAGGAGCGAGGAGACGCAGACGTGAGCTGGTTTGCAGATCGTCTTTTCGTCTTCCCATCCGCATCTCTCTCTCTCTCTCTGAGACCACGCCCCCCACCCCTCCCCCATCTCACCCCCCCTCCGCCAGTCTCGTCTACCTCCGCTTCTCTCCATCTCTCTCCCTGCCTCATTTCACCTCCCTCTTCTTACCATCTGTTTCCAGCTCTCTCTCTCTCTCTTTCTATCTCTCTCTCTCTTCTCCTCCGTCTTTCTTTCACCTTGATTTCTTCAGGCGCCTCCCCCTCTCCCCCCTCCACATACCCCCCCGTCTGTCTCTCACGCCCCCCCCCCTGCATTTGTTCTCATCATCGCCATCATCGCTAATTGATCCGACCGCTCCTGCGTCTCTCCTTCTCTTTTCGACGTTCGCTTTTCTTCTTCTTCTTCTTCTTCTTGAGCGACGCCCCGACAGGAAGTCCACAACAGACTGACGACCCCCCCCCCCACACACACACACACATCCTCCACCGACACCCAACATAATGGAGAAGACACACGGTGGAGCTGCGTCACTGATGCTCAATGGGATTCAAATGAGCTCAATTACCCCAAAACTGTGACTTCTGACTGACTGACTGACTGACTGACTGGCTGACTGGCTGACTGACTGACTGACTGGCTGGCTGACTGGCTGGCTGGCTGACTGACTGGCTGGCTGGCTGACTGACTGACTGGCTGGCTGGCTGACTGACTGACTGACTGACTGGCTGGCTGGCTGACTGACTGACTGGCTGACTGACTGACTGACTGACTGACTGGCTGACTGACTGGCTGGCTGGCTGACTGACTGACTGACTGACTGACTGGCTGGCTGACTGACTGACTGACTGGCTGACTGACTGGCTGGCTGACTGACTGACTGACTGACTGACTGACTGACTGGCTGACTGGCTGACTGACTGGCTGGCTGGCTGACTGACTGACTGGCTGACTGGCTGACTGGCTGACTGACTGACTGACTGACTGACTGGCTGGCTGGCTGGCTGACTGACTGACTGGCTGGCTGACTGGCTGGCTGGCTGGCTGACTGACTGACTGACTGACGGGGTCATTCTGACACTCACACGCCCCAAAACCTCACCGCCAGTGGACTAGAAGCTGAAGCGAGACCTCAGCAGCTCACAGCACTCACAGAGATTCTGTGCGACTTCGTGCGGCAGAGTAAAAAAATCCCAGTGGAATTCATCCATCGGTCATTTTGGTGCTGCGTACGACGCACCACTGAAAGCGCCGGGTTTCACCGGCTCTCACTGGGCCGAGAGCAGGGAGAGCAGAAAGCAAGGCCGCCGGTAGGGTCATGAAGAGCAGACAGAGGAGGGGCCTCGCTGACGCTGGGTGGGACCTGACTGAGCTCAGTCGCCACAAACTGTGGCAGCTGTACAGCAGGAGGGGAAACGTCTGATAAAACACGATGACGTCGCCCCAACGTCCGACTGACGGCGGAGACGGTTGTGTTACTTTTAGCTTCCGTGACTTGTGTTGACCAGTCGCGATTGTGCGTCGTCACCGTCGTCACCGAGCTGTTTGGCGGAAGAGGAGGGAGATGAAGAGTTGTTTCTCTTGCGGCAGAAGGTTTTTAAAGCTGCTCAGCATGCGAGACCTCCTGCATTCGCACCATTAAAAACCACCTGCGGTGACGGAGACTGACTGCTGCTGCTGCTGCTGCTGCTGGGTGGGTGTGTGTGTGTGTTTGTGTGTGTGTGTGTGTGTGTGAAAAAGATCAACTTATGTTGGGGGGGAAAACATTGTTTTTGACCTTTTGCCGTCGTCCTTTACCGTTTAATAAATCATTTACTTCAAAATTCTCCAATGACGTAACTCCGCCCATATTGTCATGTCATGCGGATGCACTTTCTCTCTTCTCGTCGTCTCCTGGTCATTGCTGAACGCACCTCTTTACGAACGCACTCCAATAAACCAGACAGGTTTCTTCTATTAAGCTCCCAACGCACGACTCTGACTCACCGAGAAATCTTGAAAAAGAGAATCAGTAAAAAAAACAAAACTGTTTGCTCTTGACGGAGGGGCAACATTTTCCATTTCTGCTGAATCAAACAATGAGGAAAAGAAAATGAACAGATGAAAACAGCACAAGATCACGATGTGACCAGAAAGGCAGCAGGTTGAACTCCAGCTGGCACACAGTCGCTCCCTGTTTTCAATCCACAGAACCTCCTCGCCAGGTGGCTTCAGCGAGACGACTGTCTGTGGACCACAAGGCTGGCGCAGTGCTGTGTGACACAGGTACACACAGCTTTCACTCTCGGGGTTCCTGCTCCCGCAGCCGGTGCAGTCACAGTGAGAGAGAGAGAGAGAGATGAGTGTGAGAGTGAGCGAGCGAGTGTTGGCATTCAGGTGCTAAAGTGTCTTCTTCACTGCAAGCTTTCCAATGGAGTCATTTTATCTGCGCTCACAGTCGCACAGTTAAAGGTCCAGTGTGTAATATTTGGAGATTTTTGACGAAGAAACAGCGACATTGAGTGGTGACATTTTAGATTGCAACCATCATTCGCTCTCCCTGCCTCTCCTGTGCTTGCCAGTGAACTACAGTGGCCCTGTGCACCCAAACCTGGAGACCTGCTCCACCTTCTTCTTCTTCTTCTTCTCCTTGGTTGGTTTATTTGAGGGCGCACCCTAGCGTTCAGCCTAAATACCAAACAGCTCTGCTGTCAGGCAGCTGGATTGTCCACACTGGGCTTCCTTAGAAATATGCTGGTGCAAGATGGCAGCTTACTGGGAGCACTGGGACCCTGACTGGTCTGTGGAGATTCTTACATATCTACTGTATGAGAAGATAAAATGACTTTTATTGTAGTGCGAGTATACACTTGTATTAATGTATTTGTGGGCAGCATATTAAGCTTTTACCAATATAAAAATCCTAAATGAAGCCAAATGTTACACACTGGACCTTCAATACAGCTCCTATTGCGGCCACTAGGGGCGCCAAGCTCTTCGTTCTGTGACAATAGTCCCTTCTCGTCACACCTTCCTGCTTGCACCATCAACTCCTCACCCGTCCATCGCGTTCACACAGAAAACACCCAGCAGGCCGTTTAACTGGATGCGCACGGTTACACGTCACAAGAGTTTTTACTGCTACTTAATGTGACATTGCGGCTACGCTCACACGCTATAAAGCGGCTATACAGGACAGAACCTGTATGCTAGTAGTGAGTGAGCTATTCATTTCACGACCAACCAAATAAAACCACGCTGTTAAGCATTTATAGGTCAGCGGAGCCGTCGTGGTCCTTGGCCGATCATCTCGTCAGGGCTGTTCACCCGGGAACCGCAGCAGAGCAGCTAAGCTAACGTGTGTAATCCACTAGAGTTGCAGTATGACATGGTCACGGCTCGGACAAGATGTGGTTTTATTGTGGCCGCAACTCACAACCAGTGGACTACAAACTGCTGGTAAAATCATTCAGCGATAGTCAAAGTCAATGGGGAATTTACGTAGCTGGTTAGCTTTCAGTGAGCTGACGACACAAAGAGATTCTGTCCGAGCTCGCTACTCGATATACGCGGGAAAAATGCCATTTGAATTTATGGTGGTTATTTTGGTGCTTTGTTAACCTACCGCTAAAAGCCCCTTCAGGGGTCAGTTTCACTCGTTCTCATTGGCTGAGAGCAGAGTTGAAAACAAGGCTTTCACTGGCGATGACGTTAGGTACATAGCGTAATACAAGCAGCACAATCAATTGTAAAAAAACATAAAAAAAAAAAATTCATGGGCTCCACGTCCAACAGCTCCAAAGATCAACAACCATAAAACAGTGTTGATTAACAGCGAGAGGAGGAAGAAAGCACATTCAAACCCAGAGTGAAGGAGGACCCACTGTACCTGCAGCGGTGTCTCACCTCGTCTTGACTTTTTAGTTTTGTCAAGTACGTACGTCTGAATCCAATCACGAGGCTTCAAAGGAAAATCATTTGCAAGAAGCAGTGAGTCGCCATCAAGAAGACGGTGGATGAGTTGCACTTTGGAACGAGGTCACTGGTGAGACGGGGATCCCATTGTACCCAAGCATTAACATCTAAAAAGACGCCGCGGCAGAAAAGTGACAGCATGCAGCAATTTGTGATAAAACCCATCGGTCACACTTAACAGCCAATGACCTGTGATCGGGTCGGGTCGCTCGCACTTCACGGGCTGAGACGCCAGAGCGACGGTAGCGGACGCACTGGCAGGACACAGGCGCCGCTGCGGGAACTGAACCGGTGACCTCGCGCACGGAGGACGAGCGGCAGTGAGGACCACTTCCGACACCGAGACCTGAGCAGGTCGGGTCCATTATGTGCGGCTTGTAAACTTTAATCAGGTTGTTCACGGGGATTCCTGTGACAGGGGATTGAAAGTGTTTCCCAGGGCCCGCGGCGCCGCTAGCCAGAATTGCTGCACCGGAGATACTGACTGTGGCCTTTTGGCAGAAAGTGTAAGCTAAGAGCTTTAGCGCTTAGCATTTCGACAGAAACAATAAGTGTCAATGCCGGCTTGAATTCTCTCCGTTAAAACATAAAACATCATCCAGAATGGTGGAGTTGTTTGGGTCAACACAGTTCTAAATCCGGGGTTATGATATAAAAGTGACTTTTACCAACAGAAGAGTACAATAACATAACGAGTGCAGATGTACTCAGCTATGACAGCAGTTTTCCTTCAGGCACCACTGAGAGCCAATACAAACTGGGTCGCTCGCCGGTGTACTGTGTTGGTTTTGTTCCAAGTCTCCTATACGCATTAAAACACACACACACACACACACACACACACACACACACACACACACACACACACACACACACACACACTCTCCAAGCGAGGTTTACCACGAGGTTTGCCTTTGGACAACCAAAGGCAAACGTAACGTAAGGCAGAGCTCAACGTAAAACAAGCACAACAAGAACTCCAAAAAACCCAAAGCAGTCAAAATAAACATCAGCAATGGTCAACTACTCAAATCAGTCAGGACCAGATCTAGGAGCATATCTAGGAGCATATCTAGGAGCAGATCTAGGAGCAGATCTAGGATCAGATCTAGGAACAGATCTAGGACCAGATCTAGGACCAGATCTAGGACCAGATCTAGGACCAGATCTAGGAACAAATCTAGGATCAGATCTAGGACCAGATCTAGGAACAGATCTAGGAACAAATCTAGGATCAGATCTAGGACCAGATCTAGGAACAGATCTAGGACCAGATCTAGTCTCTGGGTTACAGATGATCACAGCAATTACATCACTTGCGTGTCACTGGGCCAAACTGTATATACGTCACGAGCATCTGCTGGGAAGACCTCGGAGACAACCTGCTCTCTGACAGACTGACAGTGTTTTACATGAGTGAAGATGTGAGGATTGAACCTCACAAGCCTCAGCCGTCTGTATAATGACACCTGACAAACTGTTCTGCGCTGTTGCCTCTGCACCTCGGAGCGGCAGCTTGTACCCGTTTCTGTTCTGCAGCCGCATTGGTCGGGATAAACATGTGATCAGCTGTTTCAAATGCACTCCTATCTCCTTTTTTTTAATCCTTGTTTTCTGGCTTCTGGGCCAAGCTTGCCAGGAGTGAGGTAAAATGTTTTCAATGTGAATGGACCAGATATCTGATAACAGGGTGATTATACTTTTGCCTGCAGTCCTTTTTGTCCCTCCTGCCATCCAATCAAATTAAGGCAATAAGAAAAAATTTAAATAAATCTACGACAAGCAGGCCGACGGGCCAAACACCAGTGAAGCCGTGTGTTTCTCACCACTGCTCTCTTGATCTTTCCAAGTGAGTTTTTGAGGAGCACGTTCACACAACAGGGCAGTGGCATCGTCAAGGCGGCCGGGTGGACACTGCCGGACATTGACTATCAAACCATCAGAACATTCCAAACACAAGCAAGACAAAAATCTGCAGTCAAGTATCAACAAAGCAGTGAATCCTGGCTCATCAAACTCCGGACCTTGGTGAAGACTGAAAGGGTTGTTTATCGTCTTCCGAGACGAGTCTCATCGGATCCTCTCAAGGTTTCTAGAAATAGAAAAGAATACCTAGCTTGTCGTCAGACATTAGTGCCTGGTGGGACTGCAGCAACTGCCTCTGAATGCCGTATGGGATGATGAAGTATAAAATAGCAATAGTGCCGACACGAGTATGCATGAAAAACTGATAATTGACTTCCTGTCGCCTGTATTCCTGCATTCGACGACGACTCACTGCTACTGAACTAGAAAAAGGCTTCCATTGCTCTCTGTCTAGTCACTCATATAATGGAGCAGTGAATGCAGCTGTGAATAGTGTGGGGGCGGGGGGGGGGGGGGGGGGACTGGCTGGATGCAAATGGGGGGGGACTGGCTGGATGCAAATGAAGGATTTTTCTCCAAGTTAGTACAAAATCTTTGTACTTTTTAGATAAAAAAAAAAATCAGTTCACACACCCAACACAATAACCACTTATTAATCCAGCTGTATTGTTTCTTTGGTCCTCAACATTGAACGAGCATCGTCCTTCATGTCTTGGATCAACTCATCACCCACGACCGATTCACTTCTCTGAACTCCACCGTAACAAACGGGCTGTGCGACGCTGACGGTGGCTGAACGAGCGTGTCGTAGTGTGTGATCTGTTGTTGTTGTTGTTGTTGTTGTTGCCACTGCTGCGACTGCTGCTGCTGTTGTGGATTAGCGGCTGGTGTGTTTCTGCAGCAGATTGCCCTGGTAGGGAACGCTCAGGCCTTTTAGTGTGAAGGTATTAAACCCAGGTCTAATCCAGCGCTCGGAGAGCAGCCAATTTAAAGTGGATTCAGCTCACAGGACAACGCACACGACTCTGTCGTCCCCTCTCATCCCTGCTCTCACAACTCTTTACGTTTATCAGACACCACTTTCTGGATATTTTTCCATTTATATTTCATTTCATCGAATGAGGTGTGCCAAGAGTGTAGACATAAATGTGCTATAACCGTTTGCATGCTTCAAGAGGAAACAACCAAGTCTGTAAAATCATCATCGTGGCCAAACGTAAAATTGGAAACCGTGCACTTCATCCCGATGACCGACAATCCCAAATTTTCACCCCAATTCTGCCGCTTTATGGATCTGCCACCAGGCTGGAGGCCTGCAGAGCAAATATTTACACGTAGTCCCAACTGAAATTGAGCCCTTGCTCAGGCGCTGGCATCCAAAAACACTTGTTCCTCGTGTTTATGTTGTGAAAAGAGCATCTAGATAACCATGAGCGAGAAGGTCGTAGGTTTGATTCCCAGCCAAGGCTCATCTGTGTGCAGTTGCATGGTCTTTCTGTGCATGCACAGGTTCTCTACTCAGACTGCGATATCCTCCCACAGTCCAAACACATGCACGCAAGGTGACTTAGCATCTTTGAGTGTGAAGAGTTGTTTGTCTCTTTGTGTGGGTCCTTTTGATGAGCTGCTAACTCGTCCAGGGCGTAACCCCGCCTTGGCCCAAAAGTAGCCGGGAAGGGTGCCAGGCCACCCACGACCCCGAGTGCAGGATAAGCGGTGATAGAAAAAGGATTGAAATATGATTTAAGCTTGTGATTTGTAATGTAAACACATTCAATGTGGAATTTTGTGTCCATTTAAACAATCTCACAGCCAGGAAGGAACCCTTTGGAACAACCTCTGGCTGAGTCTTACCTTGGAGTCACGGTTCTAGGTGTTGTTTGGTCTGTCTGTCACAGTTTGCACTGGCAAAACACAAAGAGTGAAAAACCTTCCTGAACAAACACGCAAGGTGACGCCTGAAATTAAAACCTTTTTTTTTGTTGTTGTTGAATTTTCGGTTCTAATTTGCCAGGAAATGGAGCCAAAAGTAGGGAAATGTGTGTAAGCTGTGATCCTGTAGGTCTGCAATCTGCTACTCTGTATCCACATACAGTCAGTATATGACAACCTGCGGAGGCTCCCAGTGCGTGTGTGGTCTGTTGGAGGATCTGCAGTAGTATTTCTATTCTCAATGACTGCCTTACTGCTCCCCCCCCCCTCCTCTTGCAGCTTCCAGCACAACTTTCTGCCTTGTGCCCTCATTACCATGCAGACCTATATTTTCAAAAATACAATTCTCTAATTATCCCCGCTGTCATAGTTTTTGTACGAGGAGCCAAGCTGGGAAGGGCCCTCTCTGAAAAGGCTTTCATGTGCAGCGCTGCGAGCGTCCGTTTATTTCCAACTTCCTCGGAGAAGCAGCGACGCAGAAGCACAGCGGTTTATTCATCATCACTCAGGGGAAGAAGGCGAGCGAGACACGGCTTTGAGTTTTGGCAGGATTCTAAAGGAAATCATTTTGATTTCTAAAAAAACACACAAACACAAAATTAAAAAGATATATATATATTAATAAGGCTGCCACATTTCTCTGTGCTAGTCTGCAGTGTAATGTTCTGATAAGCAAATGATAACTGGCTGAGTTTGCAACGGTTGCAGCAAGTTGAATTTTCAAATCTAATATGTGGAATGGGCCAAGTTACTCTAAATATGTGGTTTATTCAATTCATGCAAAAATGAACATTTTGTTAATTAGCATGTTAGCATGCTAATTAACCCGGATACATAAGAAATGATGTGCACATCATGTGAAATATTGACATATATCTGTGTATGTTGTATGCTAGAATATTACATTAAACATACATTAAACACTATGCACTGAGGTGAAATACATTCTCCTGGCAAATGACACCCTACGTTCTTACAAAATAAAATCATGTATTAGGTTATTATTGTATTTATACGTTCAAATGTATTTTTCTGGACGTTGATATTTCTTAAACTTCGGGAAAGGTAACTGCTAAACTAAGCTAACTGTATTTAAACGTCACCAGACTTGCTTGCTTCTACGTGATGTCTACCTCCAGCTGGGAAATTCTCCTTGAAATGTAGTTGTTAAAAAAAACAACAACCGTGACCTTGAGCACCAAGACACAGCAGGGTTTTTCACAATCATATCGTGACCTTGACTTAAGTCCGTTTTTAATCAGTCATTCAGTACAAGACGGCCCCGGTTCCCCTCTTCGGCCAGCAGAAGTGATTTAGGACCTCTTTTGGGAGTCCTATCTTTAGCGAGGCTTTCCTGTTTGTTTACTATTTCAATCGCAGCTTGTTCCTCTGGTATTTTGGCAGCGCGACGCTATGATGTAACATTACTCAAAGTGAGCCCTTGCAACCGACCTCCTCTCCAAGGTGTCCCCGAGCAGAACCTGAAACCCCCGGAGCCCAATAGTGCTGCTCTGCAGCTGACCTTGACGTACGAACTCTTCACCTCTGACAGCGGAGGGTAAAGAGAAAAGAGGATTTCCCTGCAGGGAGCAATAAAGTTTCAAATTACATGACACTTGATTTAAGCCTGTTAAATCCATCAAAGAGATCAGGAGAGGCTGCACGCAAAAGCTCTCACACACATGTTAACATGTGAACCAGTTGCCGTGGTGAACACAGACAGGGAGCCGCTCGCAAGTCTGTCGCTGCAGCGGTGGCTGAGGAGTCAACGAGGAGTCAATGAGTTCAGAGCGGACTGGCTCAGTAGAACACGTCCAGATGCCAGAGACACTTTCCACTTCCACATGACTGCAAAACCACACATTGTACCTGTGCACCCTTTCATAGGCCAACAAACTATTTCAGACCAACAAAACATCAAGACACCTTCATCACAACGGTCGTCAAGATACTGTTACATGTCTGCTATGGAACAGTGAGCAGGTACTATTCAAGATACTGCTACATCAATAGTATGTTCCTGTGAACCAGTACTATTCAACTTGTCTGTGAAGGTTCTCGGTCATCTTGAGGTAGAAGGGTTGAGTTAGGGCAACTGGACTTGTGTCCACTTGCCCTAACTCAACCCTTCTACCACCTACTGTAGTACTATTCAAGATACTCTAATGTACCCTGATATGTACCCGTCAGCTGGTGCATTCTCGCCTCAAAACACTGCAACCGGACCTTTTTGTCAGAACGCGTAACTACACGACGTGGAGGACGAACACGAAGACCAACGGCGTGGGTGAGACAGCGCATCGCCAGGGCACCAATCAGGACTCGGTAATTCACCGCCAGTCAAATGAATCACGGATGTCAGTCCCTTGCTGTCTGTGCTGCTGAGGCATTGAGTAGAATTGATCTCCCAGGGCGGTGAACCTCTCGGAGATTGATCGTAGCCCACTGAACTTGGACCAGACAGTCTACATACCAACACTATCTTTTGCATGAATGGAGCCTCTCTTGTGCTCTTTCATGAACTCTCAAGGAAGTTTGCGTCACGGCCAGCGAGTCGATCAGGCGGACCGTCACGTGGGTTTATGAAATGCTGAGACCAACGTCCACCGACTGCACTGGACTTTGGTAGGAGCTGTAAACTGTAAACTTGGGGCGTGCTGATTTTTCTTCAGGGTGACAAGGAGGACATTGTCCTTTGTCGTCCGCATTTAAATCTACTTTCATTTTATGGACAATGCAACAAAGGCCGTCATTCAGACCAGGGAGAGACCTCCACAGGGGGTTTACAGCAGAGTGAACATCGCTACCTCTGAAGTAATTGGCAAAACAAAAAAAAAAGGGGTTGGGTTCACCCAAAAGCCACTCAGATCTTTGTTCTTTTGAGATAAAAAAAAAATAAAAAAAAATGCATTGCCAACGGCATTTTACACCCTGCTGGGCTCCTCGTTCATCCATGACCCACTGGACAATTACTAGAACAAACAGCCATCAATACCCTTGAATAGCAGAAGGCATAAAGATGGAAATGGTTGGGGTGGGAAGCAAGCAATGTTTCATGCAAAAGTAATGCCCGCAAGTACTTAAGCAAGGAATATCAATTAAATCCATAACAAACTTTGTTGAGTCGACAGTGCACTGGAGTACAGAAGTACAGTATAGCAACTCAGACTCTTAACATGTTCTCTATACACAGAGGATCGAGATGAATCCACAGGAAAAACGTCTTATGTTCCATGAAAAGATAAGAATGATATTTTTGATGGGATAAACGGCAGGTTTTTTTTGGTGAGTGATTTTTCACCAAAATCTCCAATTTTGAAAACCAGACAGAAACATGAAGAACCAACCACCATGCTGTTACCTTAACACAAACTACACCGTCAAAAACTCTTTCATGGCCTACATTCTCCCTATTTCTAACTTCTGCAGACCCCAGATTTCCAACAACACATCCAACAGTGGGTCACCAGAGACCTCCATACCTCATAGCTCCACCCCTCCAGGGGTGTTGCTGGATTTGCTTTTGGTCTGCATTCAACAGTCTGCAATATTTGATTGGTTCACGCTCAATGTACGGTCTAACCTTTTCATAAAGATCAGGACGAGTAACGTGGAGACTACGAATCCCATTTTCACCTGGAAAGTAAACGGGTCATTAAATGCCTGGAAAATTCCAAACGCCTTTGTTGTGTGTGTGCTGTGTACACGTGACACAAAGCGGAGTACAAAGTGCCGTTCTGCACTCCAGGTTCTGACAATTTCTCTTGTTAGATTATTGGACGACTGCGCTCCACTCACTTGAAGTGCATTGCATGATCTGCAGCGGTGATATTAGACTGAAGCTCTGTGCAACTCAACAACACACCGCCTCGCTCGCCTCGTACATCTGCATCGTTTCCTGTTCTTCCTGGTCTCACATGCTTCGTGCACGAGCCTTAAGTAGCGTAGCGCCCCACAAAAATGAACCCCAACGAGTGAAAACGCTGCATTCCAGGAAATGTGCCAGCTCGGAGATCACGTGACAATTGACAAATTTGGGGTGGCAATTTACGGGCAACCCCCCCCCCCCCCCCCCCAAAACCCTGGCATCCAAGACATACTTTTTTTTTTGTTAATTGGCTATCTCACTGAAGAATGTTTAGACGGTGAGCAGGAATTTACTTTTGCAGTGCTGATAAATGCACGGTGCGTAACCGCCAACCTTTTGCTCCAGTCTTTGTTGAGCTTCTTTTTTATCTTTACACAAAAAAACCCACACACATTTTTTTTTTTTTGCATTCCACACTAATAAAAGTCAGCTGCAGACCGGACAAACAATACGGTGCTATATGTGTACATTTTAAGAGATTATCAGATTTAAAGTCAGGGCTTTTATCACTGACAAACACACACAAAGGGGGCCTAATGAACGATGCTTTGCAGGAATGCACATTTTTAATGGCTCTTAAGCTTCCTGGATGCTTCACTGCCCCAAAACTCCACTGCCTCTTGTTCCTAGCAGCAACCCGGAACACCCCCCCACCCCCCTCCCCACACACACACACACACACACACACACTGTATGCATTCCACCCAACAACCCCAGTTTAAAGGAGCATTCTGCACTTTATTTCTCCTCCTGCCGGCCCATAGTGGCATCATTATAAGAGGCCATTGTAGCCGATGGCGAGGCCGACTCAGACTAAATGCCTTGTTTCTGTTGGCCATGGGAGATTTCAATGGAGCCGCAGCACCCTCCCTTTAACAGAGAGGCCCCTTCATCGCGCTGCCTGCCTTCCTCCCCCCCCCCACCCCCCACCTCCTCGCTCCCCTCCCCCCCCTCCTCTCATCCTCCTCGCTCTCTTCTCCCTCAGACACAGACAAGCCTTTATCTGCCCATCATGTGCTCGCTCTCTCTCTCTCTCTCTCTTTCTCTTCTCTCTCTCTCTCTCCGGCCTGACCCTGTTTTTCACAGGCATGCCGGTTACGATTTTTGCGGGGACCGGCACACACACACACACACACACACACGCAGCGCACAGAGGGGGGAAAAAAAGAGGCTGATTTGGAAAAGCCAGCTAAATATTTTATCCACGGGCGGCCTTATCGCTCTGTGTCGCTTAATGCTGATTTGACGTTATCTCCTAATTCTTTCCAGCCAAGTATTTTTTTTATTTATTTATTTTCTGGTTAAATAATCTCTCCACATCCGCTGTGCTGCGTCTAGACTCTTCCACGCTCGGTTCAACCAGTCAATTGCTTTTCTTTTCTTTTTTTTGTAGTAAAGAAAAACACAGCAGCTTGGATCCTCGTGTCGTCAGTTATTGATGATTTTGATGAATCCGTACGTGATTCAGAGAAAAAAAGGACATACTCTGTGCGTCATGGTGACATCATCACGGTGTTTCCGCCCGTCAGCTACACGTAACCAAATATAAAGTGGATAACGGCCATAGTTGCCATACTGAGCAAATCCGTCAATGAGAATCTGGAATCAGTGAATTTGAGGAAAATTTTGAAAATCCGATCAAAACAGATTGAATCCCAAATGTATTTTTTTCTGTGTGCTAATGAATTGTACACAAGCAAAGTTCCACAGGGGTTGAAACACAGTCTCACCCTCTTCTTCGTCACGAGGCCGCTCCTTTGTTTCTAAATCGTGCTTTGCTTTGTGTCCACATCAGTGTTTCCCACATGACTTCAAAAATCTTAGTGAGACACCAGAGTGTCATCAGCTCATCACAGAGTCGCTGTGATGTCATGAATACACAGACGTTTAACCGGTTTCCACTTAACGGCCAAATTCACCAACGCACCGCCGTGGCAAGAATAAAGATCAATCGACCAAACAGTGATTAAAATGGACCAACGAGACAGACAGACACACTCTGACTGTTCCCTGTAGTGTTGTACGTCAGGTGCTTTGGCAAAAATGACTTCCTGTTGGTAAGAACAAGGTAAAAGAATGCTGGTACTAAGGTATAAAAACACCGTTAAATGTTGAGTAACACCATGATTTCCTCCCCCCAAACAAACTCCCTCGTAAAAAAAAACACATGAAAGCAAGACTTTGCGTCTCACTACAGACAGATTGCCTCAACATACAATTGTTCACCCAGTTGAGCGGTTACGTCATTAGCATTGACGTCTCTGACTTTGTGAAACGTGGCAACCTTACAACGCAGCAGGGCCGCTGTTAGCCCGAGCATCAGACTTGTCGCTGCAGTCTACGGTCTCAGTTGTTGGGCGAAGCGGCCTTCTAGTGACACGGAACCAGTGCTTGGGCCCCCAGACTTTCCTGAGCTGTCATGTCGCGTGACTGTTTACGACGAGAAAGTTTACAGGTTTTGACCGAGCAGCGACCGCGGGGGACAGACTGTGGGACTGTTTGCTCCAGAAAGTGAATGTAACGTCATTAGTCCGAGCGCTTGGCTGCTCGTCAGTCCGACGGTCGACTGCGAGGAATTTCACCGCCCAGAAAAAAAAAGAAAAACCCTCCTCATGACATCCACATGACGGAGGAGGAAGAGGAGGAGGAGGAGAGGCCGAACGCTGCTGTCTCTCGGCTCTCGGCGCCGGCTGCCATGTTCCGACGTCCGCTCGACCATTTTCCCTCATCTGATTTTTAACGCTCAGCCGACGCCGACACATGGTTGGAGCAGCCGGCTGCCGGCCCTCCCCCTCCTCGTCGGCACGGCAGCTACACAGAGCTGCACGATCCACCTTCCCCCATCTTTTCCTTCCCCCTCCGAGGATCTGGGGTCTCGGACCCCCCCACCGAGTCCTCCTGACGCTGACCTCTGTCCCTTCCATTACCTGATATTCCAACTTCACACTTCCCCACCTTTCCTCCATCCAACATTTGTTCCTCCACAGAAGCATTCCTCTTGTTTCACTCTGCGTCATTTCTTTTTCAATTTCTGTTTTTACTCTTCTAAGGAAGATCTGATTCCCTACCCCCTGTACAGGGAGTTTAATGTAGCCAACTACCTTGTTCCCAACTCCCTAAATAGCGAGTTCTATGTAGCCAACTACACCGTTTGATGCTCCCAGTATAGGGAGTCCAAAGTGAATAGCGCACAAGCCAAATCAAAATGAAAAACGTTCAACTGAAAGTTTTCCACTAGCGACCGTCAATGCTGCGTCGCAGTATGAAAGCCTTGTGTCAGCAGGTGGTCGTCAATAAAAATAACACATGGATCAATACATTTGCACATATATCTGCACGTTTGCGTCGACTACGTACTAAACTAAGCATCTTCCCACTTTCAAAACAAAAGAGCCGCTGAGCTCCTCCCACCGCCTCTACCTTTAAGGTCAGCATGAGCACAATGCAGCATGGGATACATTACCAGGGTCGGTCCCCATTGGTTGAACGCTGCGATGCATTGTGGGATACGCTGACTGTATAGTGAACGCCAATGTTCACCAGCTACACCAGCCAGTGGCTTCCTAGTGAGCATAGGGGGAGATTTCACACAAACTATTTTTTCCCTGTGTGACGACAGCGATGAGCCAGCGAATCCTCCGCTTGGGCAAAGAGCCTCAGCAGATGAAGAGAAGCTCCCTCACCAGATGGTCTTTGCCACAGTCCACCATGAGTTGGCGTGATTTCCTCCCCGATTGGCCGCCGCTACACACAAACCCACCACGAGACGCGTCACATGGGCCAGCGGCCAAACTCTGCAAACTGCTGCATTGAGAGCAATCTAAGAATGATTGTTTCTGTCCTTCTGGGGAGTTGTTATTACACTGCTGGTAGTTTGGGCAGCAGCAGCAGCAGCAGATGGATGGAGTGTTCTGGTGAGCCGCCTCATAGGAGGAAACAATGCATCCTGGGATATCATGGAGAAAACATGTTGCTGTAACGTCAATGGGAAGTGAAGCAAAGTTGCAACCAAATCAGTGTCTTTGAAGGCCCACCAGGGGGTTTAGCTCTTAGAACTTCCTAGAACCATCTAGAACCACCCAGACCCACCAGGGGGTTTAGCTCTTAGATTCTCCTAGAACCACCTAGAACCATTCAGAACCACCAGGGTGTTTAGCTCTTAGAACCTCCTAGAACCATCTAGAACCACCCAGACCCACCAGGGGGTTTAGCTCTTAGAACCTCCTAGAACCACCCAGAACCACCAGGGTGTTGAGCTCTTTATTGAAATGCCTCTGAAAACACTGCAACCATGGAGGAGATGCAGCTGCTTGATGACTGACTGACTGTTGATATCATTTCTTCAAGTTTTGGTGGGCCGGATTAAAAAGCTTAACCGGCTGCATATGGCCCCCGGGCCGTAGTTTGAACACGCATGGCTCAGAAGGACTTCCAATCTTCACTTGACTGTTTGAATGAGGAAAAAAAGACTGCAACGCAGTGCAATCTTCAGTCTCTCCCACCCCCCCACCCCCCCTCCAGCTTTGCGAGCTCCTCTCCTCTTCCTCACTCACTGTCTCCATGTGACCAATCCAGCAACTCCGCCTCCCTCTGTTCTCACCCTCTTTGTCATGCTAAAGAAAAGAACGATGCCTCGTACGCACGCACGCACGCGGTTTTAAAAGGGAGCTCAGGCTCGTCTTCCTTCCAGCCGTCAAAGCTCCCTCCTTCTAGGTGCGCGCCCCCGCGCGTTCGCAAACACGAAGCATAATTCTTGCGAGCGGGTGGAGGGGGGTGGGGGGTGCGCGCGTTCACGAGGCACATGAGGAGAAGGTGGTGGAGGAGGGAGCCAGTCATCCAGTCGCTGTGCGCGCGCATGCTCGCGACAGCAGGTGCCCCCCCCGCCGCCCCCCCTCTTTCTCTCTCTCTCTCTCTCTCTCTCTCTCTCTCTCTCTCAAAAGCAAGAATTTGCATTGCTAATGAGCGCAGTCAGCCTCCTCCCCCTCCATTTTAGGGGCACACAGCCCCCTAATATGGCGACACCTTTTAATTCCTGCTGCTCCTCTTTCACAACACCCGCCACTGCAGTTCACACAGCCACAAAGAACAACAACAACAACAACAACAACAATAATAATAATAATAATAATAATAATAATAATAATAATAATAATTGTAAACTGTGTGTCAATTGAAAGCAGTCAAATGTCTTCCCTCTCTCTCTCTCTCTCTCTCTCTCTTTTTTTTTTTTTTTTTTTTAATAAATATTTTGCAATATATTGTTTTCTGTTCGGGCTCCACCACAACGAGCCGAGCAGCTCAGATGTGCAGTTGGGAACAATAGCGTGAAGCTGCAGCTCGAGCAGTAGGAACAATAATAAAGAGATCCGTGTTCGAATCATCAGCGTGTTCCTCAGGGTTCCTCAGGGTTCCTCTTGACCGCTGCTCTCCTAACGAGAGAGAGCCAGCGGGGACGAAATGAAAGGAAGAGCGAGCGAGCGAGCAGTGCGGGGCGAAGCTCCATTAAAGGGGCTTCATCAACACAACAACAACAACGCAACAACTACAACATTGAGGGCAGCGAGTGAAGCGCCAAATTCCCAACAAGCAGCCTCCTTGTCTATTGTGATGGGGTGGGGTGGTGGTGGGGGGGGGGAGTCGACGCGCCATCATTATTATTATTATTGATGTATTTTCAACCTCGTTTCTTTAATACATCATATATTTTAATTGTTGCGTTCCCCCCCCCCCCCCCCACCGATCTTCACGCGCGCTGACCTCGTTTGCATCGCGTCGCGCGCACATGCTCGACTGGCTCGTCATGCCGCTCGCTCGCTCGCTCGCGCCGCCATGTGCGTGCGTTTAACTCACGCGTTCTCGTCGAAAATGGCTGACCCCCCCGCCCCCCAGCTAACGCACACACATGCACGCATGCACTCCCCCCTTCCCTGCCCCCCCCACCCCCTTTATTAATAGTGACTCTGATCGCCGCGCGCCCCCGCGGCTCATGCATCATTCTGGGTTGTTGTTTTATGAACATTTTAAACTGCACCAGTTGTTGTGATTGGCTGCCACAATAAAGGAACTTTTCCGTGCTTGAATTGTGCGCGCGCGCCGGAGACAGACGCGCACACGTGCGTGCGTGCACATGCGTGTGTCATGTGCAGATTGCACATCATACAACATACAGCAGTGTGTGTGTGTGTGTGTGTGTGTGTGTGTGTGTGTGTGTGTGCGTGCGTGTGTGTGTGTGTGTGCGTGTGTGTGTGTGTGTGTGTGTGTGTGTGTGTGAATGATGTGACGTCCCTCCAGGTTGCGACTCCTTCACGGACACAAGTTTTTTTTTTTTTTTTAGAGCTTTCTAAAAAAAAACACACACACACACAACCCACTATATTATTATTATTATTATTATTATTATTATTATTATTATTATTATTATTATTATTATTATTTTAATTATTTGCTGAATCAAATTATATGTATCAAAATAAACAGACGTGGGGCGCGAGCCCAGCTCTCGCTCTGTCTAATTGATTCTCGTCTCGCGAGTGACCCACAGAAACAAACAACGTGGCTTCTTCCTTCGTGTGTTTCCGGAGGGAACAACAGCCGCGCGTCGCCCGAAGACACAACAGCCGCTCATTGTTTCACTGCCGCCGCCGCCGCCGCCGCGCGCACCCAGCTCGAGTCCCCCCTGTCTCGCGGTGACCCACAAAGCCACAACCGGCCGCGAGCCCTTTCATTTCCTTTCATTTCCTTCTTGCACGAGGACCTTAAAATATCGTAAACCAGCCACACACACACACACACACACACACACACACACACACACACACACACACACACACACATTGGTGGGTGTGTGGAGGGGGGCGCATCACTATTCTCGCGTGCACCAGCTAATAAGCGCGCCGTTTCAAGGCGCTCGCGCGACCTGTAGCCCTCCTGGCTAGAAGAGAAGAAAATAGAAACTGTTGACCACCGAGGAGGAGGAGAGAGAAGGAGGGAATGGAGGAAGGAGGGAGAGAGCAGCGGTTCAGGGGGGAAGAAGAGAAAGAAATAAAAAGGAAAAAATAATAAATAATAATAAACGAGTCAAACGAACCTTTTTTTGTGCGCGTAAATCCGTTTTGTTCCGAGCGCGCGTGCGGAGAAAGGATAGCCCAATGAGGCTCCTGGTGGAGGTGAAGAGACTGCTGGAGCTAAACCCTCTCTCTCTCTCTCTCTCTCTCTCCCTCTCTCTCTCTCTCTCTCTCTCTCCCAATGTGTGTGTGTCTCTCTCTCCGTAAGTCTGAGATGAGGTCTCTCTCTCCCCCCCTCTCTCTCTCTCACTCCCCCCTCTATCTCTTCGTCGATGGTGTGTGTGTGTGTCGTTGATGGGATGGAATTGGCGCGAGCGATGTGTGTGTTTGTGTGTGTGTGTGTGTGTGTGTGTGGGGGGGGTCTCGTTACGGCGGCACCATTGGCAGGTTCACCCACGCACGCGCGCGCAAACTCGAATCGAGTCGTCATTGTCCGCGCACGTGCACGCGCACGGAGGGCGATCGTCGCGGTCTCTTCCCTCCCCATTGTTGTTGTCGCCCGTAGCAACGACAAAAGACCCCCGACCCCCCCTCCCAACCACACACACACACACACACACACACACACACACACACACACACACACACACACACACACACACTCCTCCCCCTGTGACTACCCGAAAATTTCATCGCCCCGTTTAGAGCGTTGAGAGACAAAAATAAATGAATAAATAAATGAAATCTTGTCTTCGGCTTCCTTTACTTTGAAGCGGATCTGGAGATCGGACTGGAGCGGATCGGATCGTAAAGCGCGAGCCTCAGTTCGGTTTGGGCGCCAACAGCTCACAGTTGCGATGGCGCTGCTCCATTCACGGTTTCAGACATTGTGTGTGTGTGTGTGTGTGTGTGTGTGTGTGTGTGTGTGTGTGTGTGTGTGTGTGTGTGTGTGTGGAGGAGGAGGAGGAGGAGGAGGAGGAGGAGGAGAACAATAGGGGCAAAGCATCAGGGCAATGGTGGGGTGAAAAGGGGGGTGGGTAGAGGGTGAGGGGGCGGGGACTCCCCAACCCCCCTTTTTTTTCATTTTTTTTTTTTTCAAATATCAGCCAATCAGCTAAATCACAAAAAAAAGACAGGGGAGGGAGGTGGGGGAGGGGAGGGGGTTGCATTAAAAAACTGCATCCACTCGAGCTGGATATGATTGTGTGTGTGTGAGTGAGCTGAATCTTCACACACACACACACACACACACACACACACACACTAATGGTTGTGAATTAACGGAGCTGCTGCTGCTCTGAAGAGAGCTTTTTCTCTTCTGCTGGTAATGAGCGAGGGTTCGGTCATGGGGGGGGGGGGGTAACTAAAGGGGGTGAAGGGGGGGGCAGCAATATGGCCGCTTCTCATATTCTGTCTGAAGGGTGAAGAGACTGTTTGATTTCACGCTGGCGAAGGACAACCAACCCCCCCACCCCAAAACAAACTGTTCCGTTCCACATGGGAACACGTTCACACCAGCTCACTAGCTAGAACTGTGCCAAAGCTAAACATGGCCATAATAAAAGCAGGTGATGGAAGAACCTCTCCAATACGACTGAAAGGTTGTGACTCTCAGCAGGTGGGTTTTCCCACACGGATCCATACAGAGAGGAATATCACTAAAGTGTCATGGAAACACTTTGTTCACACTGACACGTCAGCGGACGTGACGTACGGGGGTCACGTGACCAGTTGACCGACCAGTGAAAATGCAGCATGCTGCGCCTCGCACCAGTCCATGGAAACTGCTGCAAATCACAACCGCACTTTGTTGAAATTTTTTCCAAATATCGCTTTTACTTTGCACAAAACTGTATGTATCTTCTACAAAGAATAAACCCAACCACACGAGGCTTAACTCAGTGTGGTTCCGTTCGACTCCAAACAATGCAAATGTCACAGATGAAATGAACCCTCAATGCCACAACGTTGACACGAACACACGTACGAAGCCGAGGACACACAAACCACACGAGCTCACGCACGCAGCTCTTTCCTTCCAGTCTGCAACACAACTTCACCACTTTGCTACACAACTCCGCTCCCTGCATTTCCCTCACTGCTCTCTCGTCTCCGCGGGTGGGAATTTTATTTCATCATCGCAGATTCTACCATTGTCCCGCCGCTTCTCTTTCTGTTCAGCGCGAAAGACCCTCAGCCCTCTGGTTGTTTAAACTACCGCTCACGCTTTATGCCCCATCCGCAGTGTAAACAAAGGCAACACGAAATTAAAGCTCGGCCAATTGCGTTGGTGTCGTTTCCCCAAATTTGGTATCAATAAAGCACATGTAGTTCAGTTTATCGTGTGCCGAACAGAGGAACCCGTGAGGACGGTCTAGGCCAGGGCGTGGGCAAACTACGGCCCCGGGGGGGCCATATGTGGCCCATCAAGCTTTTCAATCCAACCCCTTTGTAAAAGAGGGTGTTGCACCTGTACAGAATGTAAAGAGTGAACTTGGGGCTGAATGCACTTTGATGACCAGTGTCATGAAGTCACGGTCTGGAGTGCTCAGCAATGATCGAGGGCACAGACAGATCAATCAATCAGTGCTCAACAGGAACAACCCTAACCCTAACCCAACAACACTTGGGTGTTTCACGAAAACCCCTCCCAAGGTCGGTCGGATTCAAAGTCGCTGAGAGAAATGTGAGGAGGGCAACGGTCTGTGTGAACACACCAACAGCGGGTTGGTTTGAAAGAGCCTCCACACGTTTGCCCACCGCCCGCTCCACGCTCGTAACGACGTATTTTCCCGCCGTCGAAAGGAGAAGTCCGCCTCCGCAGTGCGAGAATGAAGTCGTGAGGAGAAAGACAGCCGTCGGGTCGGCGGCGCTACAATGAGCAGTCAGCTTAATTACCTGTGCGGCTGCACGCTCCACTCCACCGCTGAGACAGCCGACAGCTGCTGGGCTGAGCGTCTGCAGCCCAGGGCCGCGCTGAAGACCCACGCTCACTCTCGGCGTGATGACTTTATTGTGGTCAGGAGAGCAAGCGTCCAGAACACTGTTGCCCACCACTCCGCCGTGGAGTCTTGACGCCCCCGGTGCTGCCACTTTATTCTTGTAGCCCTCAGTCATCCTACAAAGGAGAATGAAGTGGCCATGCCGCAAGAACCAAGGCGGTTTTTGGTGGGAAGACGTCAAAGTGTGACTTTGCTCCTCAGAGCATCAAGCTTTCAGGGGTTTCATTACAGCTGCTGGGTGGCCAACAGTTGTTCTGTCTGTCTGTTTGTTTGTTTGTTTGTCGTGGATGTGGCAATCCCATTGGACGAGCCCGATGCCTTGTTCCACGAATGCTATGCTCTCGATGGCTCTCCACAGGCAGATTTGTCTCAGTTTATTGGCAAGACATTGAGACAGCCATCCAATTTCAGAACTTCTTTCACTTAAATCCCAATGACTGTCAATGAAGTTTACAAAGAGAGCGACGTGAAGGCCAGCAGGGTTGCGGCTTGAGTGAAACATTCAGGGCCTCTGGTTCACCAGCAGGGCTGGACGTTGGGCGCCCCCAGCTGTAATTCAGCAGCAGGACCTGCTGAGTCGCTGTTTCCACTGGCTCCATTGCTCCACATGCTTCAGCTAATGAGGCTCTGATGCTGCGCTAGCAATGACATTTGTAGTGAAGAGTTCCCCACGGTTGCTCCAGGTGAACTGTCGCTCGCAGCGTACAGGTTCTACCCAGAACATTAGAATATGCTGAACAGGTTGCTGTATTTCTGCAGTTCAACTGAAAAGGTGAATGTGACATATTATATAAAGGAATAATATGCAAATCAATATATTTCAAGTTTTTATTTCTTTGCATTTTGCTGATCAGGTCTTGCAGCTTAAAAAAAAACCCTCAAATTTTATAATATTTTTTTATTTTTTCAATAAGCTGAAAATCTTAATCAGCAAAGTTACAACAAGGAACTGCTTGAGGCGTCAGTTTGCGTGGAATGGCTCAATAAAATGTGTTGCTTTCATCTTTTATGTTAAATTGCCAAAATAAAACAACTTTTACTGGATATTCTCATTTTTCCCGTAGTACCTTTATGCTGTAAGAGACAAGATAAATAGATTAGTGAGAATGAAAGCAACCGCCGTCCATCTATTTTAAATCACTTGGTGCATTTCGCCCTATAACAGCACATGGAGGCTCAGGAGGTATTTGCAAATCTTGTGCATTCAGTGAAAGCCGAAAAATGTAAAACTTGGGGAATTACTTTTGCAAAACGAGTCAGCTTAGGGAGGTAATGACAGATCATAGGTTTTTTTTTAAATTCCCCCAATAACTTTATGTAACATCAGTACAACACAGGCAGACTAAAGGTTAATAAGCAAGGCGTTGACACCGCAATGATCTCATTAAAAACAAGAAATGGCATCAGACCATCAACAACAAGCAAGGGGTGACGGAGAAGACCGGAGAGGCTTTGGTTTGGATGGACAGTGCAAAGTGCAGGAGAAGATGAGTTGAGGTGGCAGAAGGCCCCTGAGGCGTTGATCTATTTGAAATGAAGTTGGGTTCGAGGGTCGATTTCATTTCTCTGGGGTGTTTTTGCCATCTTGGGCCGGGAGGAGAGGAGCTGAGGTGCAGATCACAAGTCGCAGTTTGGAAAGTGGCTCACAGAGCACGTTTGAAATGGGAAGGCACTTAAAATAGGTCAAATCAAAATTTCAAGGAAAATGATACATACATATAATTCAATGTGTTATTTATTTATTTATTTATTTTTTTTATCACCGTTTGTTTCTGACATCATGTTGGTCTTTCAAACAAAAACCCATCCTGTCAAATATTTATCCAATTATTCAATTGTGATAATGTTGAAGGACCAGAACACTGGACCAGAAACATGGCTGTGGAGCAGTGCTGGGACTCAGTGATGGATAAGAGCCAGCGTGCATCCAGTGCCCAGTGCCCGCTGCCCACTGCCCACCTGCTCCTCCCCCCCGCCCCGCTGGGACCACCAGTGGTGGCGATGAGCGTTGCTGCTTCTCCCTTCAACCATCACTGTCCCACCGCGACCTCTGACCTCTCAATGGAAACTGGCACTGGCAGTTGGAAGCCACAATATTCCAATTGCAATAGCAAATGACTAATGAGCCTGTCGAGGTAGTAATGAGGCCATACACACACACACACACACACACACACACACGTGCACACACGCACACACACACGCGCACACACACACACACGCGCACACACACACACACACACACACGCGCACACACGCACACGCACACACACACACACACGCTGGTCAAAGACGACCAACGTGTTCACACGTTTTCATCTTTCGTTTCCTCTCTCGCTCCTTTTCCCTCCATCCATCCCCCTTTCAACGATATTCTCTGCTCGACAAACACATTTTTCCCCCTTTTTTCCTCCGCTCCCATTCGCATCACTCCTCCGCTCACTCCTCCGCTCACTCTGCTCCTTCCGAACGGCTGCGTAGCCGCAAGGCTGCTGCTGTTCTCTGTTCTCGCTCTCCCTTCATCATGTCGCCGTCTTCACTCTTGAATCGATGCGGCGTAGACGCAGGGAACGCAGACAGACGCCTCACACACACACACACACACACACACACACACACACACACACACACACACCGTGGAGCGCCAGTGAAGCACCCAATGTCGTCTGGATGTCACCAGACACAGACGTGTCTGGAGAGTCGACTGCCACTGAGTGTGCGTCTCTTTTCGTGCGTGTGTGTGTGTGTGTGTGTGTGTGTGTGTCCAAACAGTATGAAGGGAAAACAATGAGAGCGGAGAGAGAAAGAGAGGGAGTGGGAGAAGGAGGGGGAGAGGGAGAGGGACGGCAAAAAAAGACACAGACGGAAGGCAAGGCAAGGCGGAGGAAGAGAGGAGACGGAGCGGCAGACGGCTGCATGAAGACAGGAAGGAGGGCGACGGGCAGGTGGAGAGATGGAGGGATGGAGAGATAGATGGAGGGAGGGAGAGAAAGACGACTAATGAATGAGAGAGTTTGCCTGAGGATGGATCGAGCAGCACTGGCACGGCTGGCCAACGCAGCGGCCGCCAGGCAATAAATACCAGAGACTGGGGTGTCAGACAGACAGACAGACAGACAGACGGTCAGACAGACAGACAGACAGGGGGGGGGGGCGGGGGGGGGGGGGAAGCAGATCGAATCGGCCGGACAAACGGCCGGACGGACGGCTGGACGGACAGACGGATGAACGGATGGAGGGATGGAGGCACAGGTGCATTATCAGAACTGTTGACAGTTAAAATTAGAGTCAATTGGACAAAATGCAGGGCGACACGGTGGCTCAGTGCTGTTGCCTCAAGGTCGTGGGTTCGATTCCCAGGAATCATTTTAGAAATACCTCTGCAAATACAATCAGTGACGTGTGCAGGGTGTCACCCTGCCTTCATCCGGTAAAGATTAAAGGTCAAGTCCCAGCGATTGCCGCATCCCCAAGGATGTGACACTAGTCCTCAGCATTTGACCCACCATCCCCTGAGGGAGCTGGTGGGCAGCAGCGGTACTGCACCCAGGAATCATTGGCTGATCCGACCCCTCAAGTCCAACCATGAACACTGAGTGCCGAGCAGGGAGGCAATGGGAACCAGGAGTTTCTAGTTTGACCCGAATCCACAACCCCCCCGGTGTCAGAGCGGACGCTCTACCACGAGACCACTGAGCTATGACAGCTGGGAGAGGCTCCAGCAGACCCCCAGACCATGAGTGCAGGCAGAAGCAGGTATTTACAATTTATAAATATTATTAATTATTATTAATATTATTTAAAATGGATGGATGGATGGATGGATGGATGGATGGTGGATGGATGGATGGACGGATGGATGGTGGATGGATGGATGGACAAAATGCCGAAGGAATCCCACATTGTTGCAGGTTACTGCAGAACTTGTGATTCTACGAGCAGCCCGGTTCTGGTCCAGGTCAGTCGAGGTTCCACTGAGTTCAATTCCACCAACTGGTATGTTTTCCAGTGCAAAATCCTGTCTTCCTCTGCGTTTATTTGAGATGGCAAAGAAAAGAAAACAGGGATGAGCGCCCCCCCCCCCCCCCCTAGCCCCCTCTTTGTCTAAAACCCATGACTTGGATACTGGGGATTATCCATATGGAAGTGCACATCTACTCATGGACGTGGAGCTTAACTGACTTTAGCTAAGCTGGCTAATGTTGCAGCTCAATTGTGGAGGACACCATTAATATTGGAGATGCAGACCCTCTTCCAGAAGATAACTGACTGCCGTTCATCTCTGCGCCGGCTCATCTTTGCTACCATGGTGTCAAATCAAATATTGAAACGTTATTCCTGCTTTTCGCCACAACTAAAGCAACAAAAAAAAAGAATCTACACACACTCTGGCGTGAATCTTTTCTATCATCTCAAAAAGCTAATTGTAGACATGTGATGCAGCGTGGTTTAACACTGACGCGTTGTGTGTTTCTGGAGTTGTGTGACTGTCCAGGCACAACATATGGCCTTTGTGTGCCTCTGAGTAAGCATGTGTGTCTTCTTGTGAGTAAGCTCACGTATATGTCAAAGGTTAGAGGATGAACGCATGCGGGTTCATCTGATTGTGTGCGTGTGTGTGTGTGTGCGTGCGTGTGTGTGTGTGTGTGTGTGTGTGTGTGTGTGTGTGTGTGTGTGTGTGTGTGTGTTTACTATCAAGCTCTCAACACAACCTGTCAAACGAATTTCCTGCGCGTCCGTCTTCATTTGTTTATTCCCCGACATATAGTGCCCCTGGTGAGGCGGCTCTGCAGCTCTGCAGGCCAATCACCACGCTGTTTGATTCCCCGCTGGTGAAAAAGCCACCCTGCGATTGGTCGACGCCGGAGGGCTATAAGCGGAGGAGTTTATCTGGGATTAACTTCAATGTCTAATCAATGTTGACTGGTGCAATAACAGTGAGGGATGTAAACGCAAAGGGGAGGAGGAGGAGGGGGAGGAAGAACAGAGGAAGAAGAAGAAGAAGAAGAAGAAGAAGGAGAAGAAGAAGAACTGAATAAGGGGATGGAATTAAAGACAAGTGGGTGGAGCAGAAAAGGAGATAAGCAGTGCACGTCCATGAGAAAATAAGTCATGCGTGAAGGCAAGATATAAGAGCACAGGTGCATTTGAGGAAGACAGGTTGGGTTGGGTTGGGTTGGGTTGGGTTAGGTTAGGTTAGGTTGGGTTGGGTTGGGTTGGTTTAGGGCATTCCGAGAGCAAATAGGAAAAACACAGGTGAAAATTTGACGTTTTTCATTTGATTTGATTTGATGTGTTTTTTTTTTTCTGGGAAATCTGCTGGAAGAATCTGATACTCATGTCTGACAGACAGTTTTTTTTGTCAAGTCACTTTATGAGCTCAACTGTCTGGGCCGGCCCAATAAAAGTGTTGAGTTGAGCTGATCCGAGAGGGGGCGGGGGGTGATAAAGAACTACTGTGCTGACACATCCTGTTTAATGAGAAAGAGTGAGAGAGCAGAAATACAGAGCGAGTTAAGCAGTCACATAGTAACTCTGAAGCATCACCTCTCCCTCTCTTTAGCCCATTCGGCTAACTGCTCTCTCCATGCCACATTAATCTGTGTAATTAGGTTTGAGGCTACCTCCTCTCCTCACTTTCTGTCCTCCTTACCCATTTTTCTCTCTCTCTCTCACTCTCCCTCGTCTTCCATTTTAAGATTCACATTTCTCAGACTTTCTCCTCCCCTTTATCTTTGTTTCCTTCACTCACCACACCAACCTCTCATTCTCATACCAGTCTTTAAATCTCTTTAGCCTGGTTTCCACACACAAACAACGTGGAATAAACAAACTTTAATCATTCATGCAGGGGTGGAAATAAGAAACACATCTCTGTCCTGTAGCAGCAGAGCTTGGAGTTCACGTCCACTCTTTGCAGCTTTGTCGTCACTGTACGAGGTTGTGCAAAGGAGTTGCGAGATGAGAGCGGATCGGTCGGTCCTGAGCCACTGCGACTCCTTGGCCCGACCTCACCCAAGGTCGTTGATGGTTGGGAGGAACCCGGATGGACTGGAGGAACCCGGATGGACCCAGAACTCCGCAGTGAAAGTCCCTGGCCAGTCAATTTGGGATTCAAACCTTCTTGCCATGTCACCACCGTGCTGCCCAATTTGTAGTGATAGCAGCAATATCCAAAAGATATATGTGATGCAAGCATCATTAATAGCATAAATCCGTTTTTGTTGTTTTTTAACTCTTTCATAAGATTTTGTCCTCAATCACAAGACAATGCATTGTTGGTATCCAGGTCCTCAGTGGATACAATACAACTTCTGTGAAGATTCATACTTCACCTTACAGTATCTGATGGTTCTCTCTATTAGACTATTGCTCCACATGAACACAGAGCAAGATAGAGCAAAGTAAACTGCCTCCAGCAGAAACTTTGCAAGCAACCCAAACACTTAGCCTGAGAACTCTGTTTGTAAGGGGCTATTGTGGTGCCGTGTGGCCACTGCAAACAGCCCCCAGGTTCCCTACAGCCCTGCAGTCTGGCTCGCAGACTAGCAGCGCTGCTACGTTCAATACTCCAAGTACAAAGACAGATGTCCAACCATTCCCAAGAGAATGCGAGAGATTCATCAGAGGGTGTGTCGCAACAACAGCTTTGTGTCTTTCTACACATCCACGTCAACTCAGGAATGTATAGACACTGTGACTGATGCAGAGAGATTAGTCACAATTCCAAATGAGCATGGCAAGGGACTTTCCGTTGGGTCTTATGCTTCATATCTACACCGCATCAGAATGACATGCTTCTAGCATGACCGTCTGCTACCCGGAGGTTTTGTGTTTTGTTTTGTTTTTTGTCTGGCCAGACGCCATTGATCCCAGTTGAACTCAATCCAGTCACCAGCTGGATGCTTATTATCACTACTGCCGTTAAGATTCAAGAGTCAAAGATCTTATTTGTCACATGTCACGTTACATGGCGGTGAAATGTTGGTGTAGCAGAAACTGTATTAACCCTACCTGTTGCACCTACCTCCACTGGCTACCTGTGAAAGGAAAAAAACACACAAAACATCATTAGAAGCAAGACCAAAATCTAAACCAAATGATAAAACTAACCTGAGAAATAGTTACCTGGACAGGGGAAAACGTAAGAGGCCCAGTGGCCTGGAGGAGCAAAAAGACCTCATTCAGTGTCACTGCACTATGAATGACGGTGAAGTCCGTTTCCGTCCTGGGCATGACGTTAAACTGCATCCTGCAAAACAAAATTATAAATTAATGAATCCGTTATTCATTAGAAACATTGACTTACGCTAAAGACAAAAACTAAATTATTAAAACAATCTAGACAAGAAGAAGGAGAATTTACAATTAAAACAATTGGACAAACGAAAAAGGAACTGAAAAGAGGGAGAGATGCGACACAGCACAGGCTCCTAATAAGAGACTGACACTCGAAAGTCAGCCTCAGTCGTCTGCGCCTGATGAAGGGCGCCACCCTCCAGCAGCCTTGACCCTCCACCACCTCCGGGTGGTGGAACCCAAGGCTGGGGGACATTCCCGGACATACCTCCGGGGGCGACGCTCAACCATTTCATCTGACTGCTAATCCAAAGACGGCATTTCCACATATAAAGACATAGATTCTATTGTAGTATTACCTTGAATCTTGAATCTGGCTAAAACAAAAACTGAACACGGAAAATACTTTTCAAAAACACCAAACCCTCTAGTTCGAGATGTAACAGCACAGTGAACATTCTCTTGGCTATTCCTTGATGTGGATTGTTTCACATGTTGAGGTTGGCATAGGTTTCTATGTTGGATGCCCTTCCTGCCACAACCCTTCCATTTATGCTGGGTTGGGGAAACTAGAAGGACATGAAAGGAGGGCCTTCTTGAGAGACTGACACCAGGACACCCAAGTCTCAACACTCCCCTGCTTCACTGTTGTGTAAGAGCCAAGTAACAACCAACAATTCTTTTTTTTTTTTACACTCATCAGCTGATTTCTTTGAAATAAGGCAGAAAAACCTAAAAATCAAGAGGACTGAGGGTTCAACCTTGAGGTACTCCTGAAATAACAAACACTTGCCAGATCAAACTGTGCAATAGGCTCAGTCAGTCGGTTGCACTATGGGAATCCTAGTCAACATCTGGGCCTATGAATAGCATATTGTACTACTGAACAACACACTTCACAAAGTGTTGAGCACACATGCTTACATTGACACTCTTCATTCTCGCTTTTCCTTTGCTTTGTCTCTTGCTCCCTCCCTCCCTCCCTCTCTCCCTCCCTCTCTCTCTCCCTCTCTCCAGCCCTTCCCTCCCTTCCTCACTACACATAATCCCATTATGTGTAGCAACGACCTGTCACTGTCAATCTGTGTTGTTGTCATGCCAGCCTCCCGCCACAGGGCTGGCCCTCGGGCACTCGGCCAATGGGGATCTTCCTTGCTGATTAGCCGGCAGTGATCTTGTTAGGCGGCCCAGCCCACTCCGAGGGAGCTACACTGGGCGGATAGAAGGATGATGGGTGATGGGCAAAGAACGGAGGGATTTTAAGGTGATGTAACGTACCTTCTGTCAGCCCTGATTCAGCCCCTAGCAGGCAGTAGGCACGTCTGTCTGTCCGGAGAGCCCAAACCACAGTCTTTGAGGAAAACTGGAGGATACTGAGAAGCTTGCCTCAGTAACCTCAGTAACCTCCAGTTACATGTTGTATAGCTTCGAGTCTCGTCCTACCGTCAACTGCCTGCAATCTGCCTGAAGACCACAGTATTGCAAACTAAAACACTACATTTGTATTTGTAAAAGTCATCTGTATTGCATTCAACCCAGCGCCTGCACCAGATGTCTTTGGGGTGTGCGTCTTGTATAGTTATAAAACACTAATTTGTTTGACACAGGCCAGTGTGATGATAATTACTACATCACACACAAGATGACCGCCAGGAAACAGAAAATGCAGACGGCTGTGTTAGCGCCAGTGCCGAAGGATTTGAACGTATTTATTCCATGAAGTTGAAGACTTCCAACAATCCATCCTGCCTGATGACACCGAGACTGACCATCCAAGTTGGTCCCACTGGCACCTCTGCCAGAATGCCCGGATTCTATCAGAATATAAACGCCTTTCTTGAGGTTAATCTACATTCATTTCTCTGAGATTCAGAAATCCTCAGTTGGAAGAACATGAAGACAAGTAAGGAAGAGCCTTCACTCATTTGCCAGGGATAAAGAGACAATGCAGTATAAAGTACATAGCATCACCTCCATAACGCCCAACATGCTGAACTCTCTCTCTCTCTCTTATCCTACACACGTGTGCTGACATTGAGCAAACCCTCTCGCTCACCTTAAAAGCCAAGAGCATGAAACACTTTGTAATCTGGAACTTGTGGACAGGAACATGACAGAGCAGTAATGAATGTCAGGTGCAACTCTTTCCCGTTGCTCCTCGGGACTGCTTCATTTATAGGATGTGGCACTCGTACCACATGACTTTTAGATGTGTGTGTCTTGTATAATAATCATAATCATAATAATAATAATAATAATACATTTTTAGCTGCAAGCTTTTATGCTAGTTGATAGAAATTGAATTATTATTATTCTAATGAATTCTTAACTTTTTAAGTCTTTTATGTTGAAGAGTAGAAAAGCAGAGCTATTGTTAACCATCAAGTGGGAACCAGAGAAAAAACATGTTTGACAAAGTGACTACAATCAGTCACTCCTGAACAAGAGTTCATGTACATGGAAACGACAGAAGTGGCGTCTCAAAGCTCGTAATCATCTTTGTCCTCCGCCGCTGCAAACTCTCATCCCGACTAACCTTCACTCGTCACCTCCTCACCCCGCAGGGCAGCGAGCACAGCAGCTCCTCTGTCTGTCCAGTGCCAGTGAACTCTGTGACTGGAAGCCTCGCACCGGGCGGGGCTCATTGTCTTCTATAAACGGGCCAGGCTGCTAAGCTGTTCAGAGGCAACGAGTGTCCCCATGTGTCACCTGCTGTTGATGAGTCAGGGGAACCTTCCAAAGAGAGGTTCACTCAATCAGTCGATTGAACTGATGGATCAGATGGTGGCGCCATTTTTTCAAATTACGTAATTAATTCATATGATTTAATGAATGATTTCTTCCAAACTTTTGCCTGACTGCTGACCTCATAAATCGGCCCGCTTAAAGTCCAGAAAGTCCAGAAAGTCTTGACCTTTTTTTTCCCATCATTCTGATAATTACCAATAACACAACTATTCCCTCTCGTTGTTTTTATGCTGCCAGCGGAAGTTAAAGTTCTATATTACGGCTATTTTCCCATTTTTGTTTAATAGCAGTATCATTATTACCATTATTATTATCATCATCATTATTATTATTATTAGTCAAAGCAGGCGGCCGCCCTCCACGCTGGGGCTCTGTGATTTCGTGCTTCGTGAAATAAAAAGCTGATTCTTTTTGTCGCAGTTTATTATTTTTGTGTTCAAAACCATGCTGCCACAATGACAAGCACTGTGCAAAAAAAACGCAGGGGGTTTGGACCCCCACCCCCCCTGAGTTAACCCACGAGACCTCCTGAAATATTGTTCAAGAAGCTAAATCCATGGAATATCGTACGGTTATTAGAGGCCTCCTGCTGGTTAAGGGAGTTTAGCAGCGTTCCTTCTTCACAGGCTCAGTTCTCCTCCTAGTGTCAGGAACGGTGTGAAGAACCACCTCACGAGAGCGTCAAAACCTTCTTGAGAGGTTTTTCCCCAGTTGAGCTGTTTCCATCGCCAGCTTTTTTTTATTGCCATATTTAGGTTTTGGGTAATTCTAGGGGGCGATGGAAACTCAGCGGGTGACATCAAGGTGGGCTGCTGTGCTGAAGCCCGATTGGCCACTTAGCCGTCGCCTCTGGGTGTCTTTATCTATCTTAACCCTGCCAGAGATCCTGCGATATCACAGTCGGTG
>NW_027466173.1:40000-50000 GCF_046127955.1 Nelusetta ayraudi
ACACGCACCTGTGGCACCTACCAGCAGGTGCAGGGAGAGTCTGACCAACATCTATCAAGATAGCTTCAATGTTATTGTCAGTCCTTGTTATTACTACCTTATTACAGAATTAAACCGCTGTGGTCTCACATCCTATTTCAGCGGCGCCTGCGTCCCAAATCAAAGTGTAGCATTACTGACTCGTAAAGCTTTTGATTCTTTCCATGAAAATACAAACGATCGCCTAAAAAACCCAGAAACTATTGCTCTGTCATTGGCTGCAGACAGGAGACCTTTGAGGTGGTGGTGGAGAGGAGGAGGCTGAACACACTGTTCTCCATCATCATGGACCACCCTTTCCACCACACACTGTTCTCCATCATGGACCACCAGGACCACCACACTGTTCTCCATCATCATGGACCACCCTTTCCACCACACACTGTTCTCCATCATGGACCACCATCTCCACCACACTGTTCTCCATCATCATGGACCACCAGGATCACCACACACTGTTCTCCATCATCATGGACCACCCTTTCCACCACACACTGTTCTCCATCATGGACCACCAGGACCACCACACTGTTCTCCATCATCATGGACCACCATCTCCACCACACTGTTCTCCATCATCATGGACCACCAGGATCACCACACACTGTTCTCCATCATCATGGACCACCTTCTCCACCACACTGTTCTCCATCATGGACCACCAGGACCACCACACTGTTCTCCATCATCATGGACCACCAGTACCACCTTCTCCACCACACTGTTCTCCATAATCATGGACCACCCTTTCCACCACACACTGTTCTCCATCATGGACCACCACACACTGTTCTCCATAATCATGGACCACCAGCACCACCCTCTCCACCACCACACTGTTCTCCATCATCATGGACCACCAGCACCACCCTCTCCACCACCACACTGTTCTCCATCATGGACCACCAGGACCACCACACTGTTCTCCATCATCATGGACCACCAGCACCACCCTCTCCACCACCACACTGTTCTCCATCATCATGGACCACCAGGACCACCACCACACTGTTCTCCATCATCATGGACCACCAGCACCACCTTCT
The DNA here is from genome assembly GCF_046127955.1 of Nelusetta ayraudi. NCBI lineage: Eukaryota > Metazoa > Chordata > Actinopteri > Tetraodontiformes > Monacanthidae > Nelusetta > Nelusetta ayraudi. Next base: position 41,086 of record NW_027466173.1, read on the forward strand.
CCACCACCACACTGTTCTCCATCATGGACCACCAGGACCACCACACACTGTTCTCCATCATCATGGACCACCAGCACCACCCGCACCACCTTCTCCACCACCACACTGTTCTCCATCATGGACCACCAGGACCACCACACACTGTTCTCCATCATCATGGACCACCAGCACCACCCGCACCACCTTCTCCACCACCACACTGTTCTCCATCATGGACCACCAGGACCACCACACACTGTTCTCCATCATCATGGACCACCAGTACCACCCTCTCCACCACCACACTGTTCTCCATCATCATGGACCACCAGGACCACCCTCTCCACCACCACACTGTTCTCCATCATCATGGACCACCAGCACCACCACACTGTTCTCCATCATCATGGACCACCAGCACCACCCTCTCCACCACCACACTGTTCTCCATCATCATGGACCACCAGGACCACCCTCTCCACCACCACACTGTTCTCCATCATCATGGACCACCAGCACCACCCTCTCCACCACCACACACTGCAGAGGACAACCTGAGTCGCCTGAGGACGTCGAGAGCCAAACTCGGAGGCCCAGGACAGCAGTTTGGATGGTTGCTTGGTTCCAGGGATCAGGAGTGTGAGTCCAGCCTGCAGCCACACACACTGAGCATGCGTGTGTCCACAGTGAGACACTGATTCAGGGCCACGCAAAGCAAATTGAATATAGGGAGCAGCGAGTCAAAACAGCGTCTTTTCTGTTTTTGTCTTTATTGCCAAACTCAATTAAATCTTAATTGAATCTCCTGCAGATCTCCATCGCACATCACTTTTCTTTTCACTATGTATGTTTCTAATCGGATTAACTGCAGCGCTGAGCTCCCATTGGTCACTCGCTACTGCAGGGTTTATACTAAATCAATTACATAAGAAGGTTTTCCTCATTTTTTTGCCCCCCCCCTCCCAACTTTATTTCATTTTGTGCCGTCGAAGGAGTTTCCCCAAAATCAGAGCCCGATCAGCACCGCTGGACAAACAACACATCTGTCAACTGAACTGTAGCTGCAACACCACATTTGCAAACATGCAAGAAATAAAAGTGTGATGTGTTCAGACTGCTGCAGCCGTGAACTCCAGTGTTGCAACAATGCCGGGTGTGGGTTCATGAAAAATTCCCTGTGAGACAGAGACGCTCCTGTAGGCATCGGCCCCAGAGGTGGACTGGGACTAGAATCTATAGTCTCACAACCTCTCTCCTGCTGCACTTGGTCCAGTTGGCAGTTCATGTACTGCGTTACACAACAGATCAACATATTGAACTACAATAGAAACAACTATGGACGAGCCAGTGTAGATTCTGCTGGTACTAAGCAGCGCTACTGCAGTGTTTACAGTCCATGTGAATACACTATAGCTGATCATAAATATCCTCATATCTAATGAACAATGGCAGAGGTGATGCTGTTTGGATAACCTTGACCTAATAAATACAAATATTGTATTTGAACTTTTTTTTTTTATTGTGACAGCAACTTTTCTCGGTTATGAAGGTAAGTTTCCTTTATTCAGTATTTAAAGTAGCAGCATCCCCCCCCTGCCCCCCAAAGACCTGCAGAAGACGATACTCTGATGCCTTCATGACCTCCACTTTATCAGCTGTCAGTTTGAATAAAATGATGTTTACCACCCACCCAGCAAAACGTGATGTTTGTCGACACTGACACGGCTGTAATATATATGCCAGACCTGCAAGTGGCGCTATGGAGCACGAGCATGGAGTAAACTGAAGATGTAAATGAAACTTTGTCTTTCTTTTAGCCGAAATGGGATAAAATATATATTTTTTTCTTTACATTTAAACACAAGAAAAGAAAAACCCGAGAAGAAAGTGACTGGATGTGAATCCGTGAGCGAGGAAGTTACAATCTCCCTCCATCGGCTCTTTCTTCCCATCGACCGCGGGGTGAAAAGTCCACGGTCGGATTCCTGACTTAACGTCCAATGATTTGCCCTCTAACTGAGTTTGAGGCATTTTGTTCAGCTGCTGGGAACAACGGCGGCGCTTCATGTCGCTGCTCGCCCCACTCGCTCCACTCACTGTTGTCCATCTCCTGCCAGCAAACAGTGAAGAATGTGCCTGGGAAGTCACGTTACACACACCGGCCGTGTCGGACAGAGGAGGGATTAAAACGGCGATGTTCAGCATCTCCAGGGAACAAGCAGACACACATGCAGAAGAAGAAGAAGAAGAAGGTTTGTGCTGTGCTGTGTTGTGGCCTCCAACCCACTCACAGTTCCAAGGTCCTTGCACACCGCGAAAATAGGCAAAGGAACACGAACAAACTAGGTGGAAATGCACATTTCTCCTGGACGCCCCCAGCGAGAGACGAACATGCTGATAGAATTGGCACAGTGAATAAAGTCTGGCAGGAGGAGCTCGGAGTAGAGCCGCTGCTCCTCCGCATGGAGAGGGGCCAGCTGAGGTGGCTCGGGCATCTGTTCCTGATGCCTCCTGGACGCCTCCCTGGGCAGGTGTTCCGGGCCAGACCCACCGGGAGGAGGCCTAGGGGAAGACCCAGGACATGCTGGAGGGACCAGGTCTCCCGGCTGGCCTGGGAACACCTTGGGGTCCCACCGGATGAGCTGGAGGAGGTGACCGGGGCCAGGGAGGTCTGGGGGTCTCTGCTGAGGCTGCTGCCCCCCGCGACCCGACCCCGGATAATGCGGAAGAAGAAGAAGAAGAAGAAGAAGAAGAAGAAGAATCAGAATCAGCAGCTCTTTCTTTGGCACCGGAGGAGAAAGGATGGAGTGGACCACATCCTCACGTGATGACGTCCTGGTGATGGTTGCATTCAAATAGAGAAAGAACAGAAGTCTTTGGGTTCACCACTGTTGTTCTTCAGAGAGGGCGTGGCCGAGTTTAACGCCACCATCCAGGGGCTCAAATTGGACGCAGTGAAATTTCAGTACTTTAGAATATCCGTCGGACAAAAGGTGAGGTATTAATCCAAGGCTAATAGGCTATATTCTATTTTAGTAGTGAATGAGACCCTGAGTCCTGTTGTCCAGTAATTATGTCTCAACACAGGACCAAAAAAATAACAGCAGCTTTTTCGCTCTGTGGAAATTCACTACCGGTGTGGAAGGTTGCATTGACTTCAAGGTTTTAAAAAAAAAAAGCAAATGATTTGCTCATTCCCAGTGTGTAAGGACCTTAAACTCTTCTGAGCCTCTCTAAAAAAAAAATTAAACCAGAAAAAAATAAAATAAGGCAAAACATTGCTAAGAACCTCTAGAAAAAGATCAACGTGTGGTCTGTGGGTGAGATGGACAACATCAGGACACCTCCAGGTGCTTCTGCAGAGCAGCAGGACACCTCCAGGTGCTTCTGCAGAGCAGCAGGACACCTCCAGGTGCTTCTGCAGAGCAGCAGAGCCTCAACCAGGTGCTTCTGCAGAGCATCAGGACACCTCCACCAGGTGCTTCTGCAGAGCATCAGGACACCTCCACCAGGTGCTTCTGCAGAACATCAGGACACCTCCAGGTGCTTCTGCAGAGCATCAGGACACCTCCAGGTGCTTCTGCAGAGCATCAGGACACCTCCAGGTGCTTCTGCAGAACATCAGGACACCTCCAGGTGCTTCTGCACAGCAGCAGGACACCTCCAGGTGCTTCTGCAGAACATCAGGACACCTCCAGGTGCTTCTGCACAGCAGCAGGACACCTCCAGGTGCTTCTGCAGAGCATCAGGACACCTCCAGGTGCTTCTGCACAGCAGCAGGACACCTCCAGGTGCTTCTGCAGAACATCAGGACACCTCCAGGTGCTTCTGCAGAACATCAGGACACCTCCAGGTGCTTCTGCAGAGCAGCAGAGCCTCAACCAGGGGAAGCTGCTCAGCAAAGCTCGAGCAGGAGCTGAGCCAGTGGGGATCTTTGCAGATGTCCTTACACACCTCCTACTGACAGATGCTGGTGTAGCCTAATATGCATGTTTACACACTCACACACACACACACATACACAGGCTGCTCGTCCAGCACTGTTAATCCCTGCTTAGTGTATTAGCAGTATCACCCATCGCAGTGACTCGGCGTTCTTCAGGCACGTGAATGCAGCACGAGACCCAGCGCTGCAAATCCCCGCTAAGTCCACGCAAAACCTGCCGTCATTCACTTCCACACGCACGCACACACGCGCTTAGGACGCACAGCTTCCAGCTTCCACCTAGAGGAAGTGAGAGGAAGAGGAAGAGGAAGAAGAGATCTATAAATATAAAGCAGGAGGGAAATCAGAAGGTTGGTTAGATTGAGATGATCCCTCCAAGAGGAAAGAAGCTCCTCAGGACTTTTAACCAATGAAAACAGAAAGAGTCTCCATCGGTGCATGTGCACATTATCTCATGACTGACGTCACCAATTCACACACACGACGATTCACTATCAAATGAATACAACTGGGAATCGCCGACCTTTCTTTTCCAATTCTTTTATTCAATATCTTCAAAAACATACGAAAACAAAAGAAAAAAAATGCAAAGTATTTGTTAAGAAGGTGTGTCTTCAACATTAAACAGCTTACACAATTCCATAAAAAAGTGAAATGTTTTCCATGGCAGTTGGTAGTTTTCTTTTTGAATGACAAAAAAAACCCTGCTGAGACAGTAAAGCAAAGTGTCGATTATGTTTAAATTGTAGTTATAAATGCCCAAAACTACCGTCAGTAAACCATTACCTAGGAGTTAATAATAGAACTGAAAAGTGACCAGTAACACACGTTCATATATGAAACTACTTCATGTTTAAACCTGTACATCCATTCATCGCTAGAGCCAAAGATCAGCTGATTAAACTCCAGCTGTGAGCAACGCCTCGTTCCAGTGCGACTCAGACTGCGCCAGTGTGAGCGGAGCAGCCACCTGTGCAGTGATGGACGGCGCCGCGTTCGGTCTCCGCGAGCAGATTTTTTTTTTATATAAATGCACTTCTTGAAGAAAAGCCTTGAAAGCAGCGACCGGAGATCTGGGCAGATCAAGTGGAGGCTCGTCTGTGGCTAGTGCTAACGCTAATGCTAAGAGGCATATTAGCAGTTATTGGGTGACGGTGCATTTTGTCTTTCGTCGTGCATGCATGTTGTTGAATATACAGCTGGTTCGCGACACGTGTATAACAGAAGTGCTACGACAACGACAGCGTTAAGTGCAAAACGCTTCGTGAATGCGACGCCAGCGGTCGCAGGAGAACGCAGTCCTTTAGCTGCGGCGCTCGCAGCGTCTCTGCGTTGCTATCGGCAACGTGTGAGCGAAAACACCACAAAGTTTTTCCAGTCGTGTTCATCACCAAGCAAAAAAATAGAATGACATTTCCAGCTAGCTTTGCCGTTGTTGCCGTTGTTAGCTTTTTGAGCTTCGACACATATGACTTATTTCATTCTACTTTTCAGTCTTAGATTCTTTTTTTTCTTTTTTTACCATGAACTGGAAGCGAGTACAAAACAAAAGGCAGCTGACACTATTTTAACGGTGTCAGAAAATGACCACGAGGTGAGAAGTGCTCTCAGAGCGCCGCTACTCTGCTACGCTAATGTAGCATCGTATTAACAAAACAGGACAACAGAACCACTGGAGAATTTTAAGGATACAAATTCATAAATATGAAGGCTACGGTTGGACGGAGACAAGATTGAGGGACTGAATAAATGAAACTGAAAAAAAAAACAAAACCAGTTTGATCCGATAATGACGCAGCAACATGATCAGTAACGACTTCAAGCTGAATTGTTTTTTTCGCCCCTGTAAGACCTCAAGATTGGAAAGTGTGCACAGGCTGGGAAGGTAAGTGTTGAAATGTTGCACTTTAAAAAAAAAATAATAATAATAATAATCATCATTTTTTTGGGGATAATTGTCATGTAAGTTTAGCGCAATCTTTATTATAAATAGACTTGAGAGCTTTTCAAGCTGTTGATACGGCTGGCCCAGAATCTCTCCTCTGACTTAAAGATGATGCGGTTGTGGAAGCTATTTCTGGGGAGACAACGCAGACGGTTACTGGTGCCGCTTAAATATTTCACGAAAGGCTCGGGACAAAAAAAAAAAAAATAACCCCAAAAACTTAAAGGTTAAAAGAGAAGCCGCGGCTTTCTGTAGTTCAGAGGGAGGAGCAGAGGGAGGAGCAGAGGGAGGAGCAGAGGCTGAGACACTGAACTGCACAAAAACCCGGAGGACTTAATCCTTCTTTGTGAGGATAGGAGGAGAGAACTCACTAACAACTCACTAACTTATTTGGTGAGGTTGTGGAACGATGTCATCGTTACAATGCTGCGGCCTCCTCTCATCCCTGCAGAGTCGCTGCTAACATCTTCCACCTTCTGAAGGAAAGTGCTTTCTTTTCTCCTTCCCCTTGAGCTGGGACAGCCCTCCTCATGTGGGCGGCGGTCCGTTGACGTAAGTCAGCATCAGGTGGAAGCCGCGACGCATCCTGTTGCTGCGGCAACACGGCTGCTCCAGGCTGAGCCACGCCAGGCCGAGCCACGCCAGGCCAGCCAGCAGAGCCACGGCAGCGGCCAGCAGGAAGCAGAGCAGTCTGGGGGAGACAGTCCTGCTGCTGGAGGTCCCACTGGGAGGAGGAGGAGGAGGAGGAGGAGAGGGAGGAGGAGGAGGAAGAGGAGGAGGAGAGGGAGGAGGAGAGGGAGGAGGAGAGGGAGGAGGAGGAGGCGGAAGAGGAGGGGGAGGAGGAGGAGAGGGAGGAGGAGGCGGAAGAGGAGGGGGAGGAGGAGGAGGAGAGGGAGGGAGCAGGTTCTATGAAATCTGCGGAGGCCTTCAGGACCAACATACATTGCAGACTCCTGTTGGCTGTCAGTGAACGCACCACCGTCACGTGCGATAGCCAATCAGATGCTGAGTCTGTGGCGCCGCGGCCAATCAGCTGGCTTCATGCTGAACTCAATCATCTGCCGTTTATTATGCAAATAACTTATTTTGCTGCTGCATATTCTCAACATCAAATGCAAACAATCCCTTTACTTTTGAGTGAATGGTTTCTTTTGTTATCGCCTTCTGTGAAACAGCAACAATGCAGTTTATTGGACGAGCTGATCAGAACTTTCTAATTATTACAACTAAAAGTTTTGACAGTATTGATGGTATCATGAGGTCTAATAATTTCAGTCAGACGAAGAACAACGCCGCTGAGGGCCGAGACAGACGTGAAGTCACCGCTGCATTTGGGCCACAGGTGGCGCTAAGAGGGAGCCAAGGAAAGTGGCAGGTGTTGACTCTGCCTTGATGACACCACTGACACCATCATCATCATCATGATGATGGAGTTCTCAGGAGTGATGCTGCCGAGCCTGTTGTTCCGACGGCACCACCACCGCGTGGGGCAGGGGAGGGGAAACAAAGTGCTGTCCGGATCCATTTTACAGGGCTTTCATCAACAAGCGTTCTCAACGTTCATCTTCACAGAAGACAGAGTCCTGGTGGCAGACACCAGCATCAGTATGCAAACCACGTCCGCAGGTTGACCTTCAGGGGAAAACCTGGAGAATTTCCCCTTTGGAATTCTCACAGCAGCCAAGCGGTCCCTTAGTTCTTAATCACTCGCTACTGATCTACTCTGTTACTGGCGCACGGTGGTTTGTTATTCTGCAGGGTGACTCAGAGTGCTTGGGTGTGTGTGTGTGTGTGTGTGTGTGTGTGTGTGTGTGTGTGTATGGCACACACTCTACGCTGCTGGACGCCTGACTTCCCCCAGTAGGGAATGAACAAAGTCCTTATCATCCATCACCTGACCCAGGTTTACTCTGGAAACTTTGTTCTCGTCGCTGCGGCCGTCCGAGCGCCTTCGTTCTCAGAGGGACTCGGAATTCTCTCACCTTTGTTGTTCAGACGACAGAAGCTGCTCCGTTTCCCCGCAGGAGGACGTTTCCTCTTCAGCCTGAAGGAGGTAAAAAAAAAGCCAAACGTTTGTCAATAAAGTTGAAGTAAAAAAGACTTTGTGAATAAAGTCGATACAAATAAAGCAGCAACTGGCGAGAGGTGTGGACGGGTGGTGGATGAACCCAGTTACCACCGGTACACTGCCCACAACAGGTTTATCCCACCAGGTTCACGCACACTCATCAGGAAACTGGCAAAGGTTCTCCACCAGACTTGGAGCAGAGCCTTTCCACTGTATTCTCCACATTGTGACTCATTTTGGCCTTAATTGCAAGATTTCGATTTTTATTCTTGAAATATCATCTTTTTTTTTTACGTCAACTTTGTTCTCGAAAATTCAACTTTATTCTTGAATTGGAACCTTGAGGAGGGTGAACCTCCATGAGAAGGTGCCATTCTCTGGCTTTCCTTTCACTTGCCTAGAACTCTGAGAAACAGTGGGGAGTGGGGGGGGGGGGGGGGGGGGGGGGGGCGTCTGCGTCTAGTTTTTATTGGGACAGTTTGGGACGGAGCCAGACTCCATGAAAAACCCAGACTTTATGGATCAATTTGGTGGCCGGCAGCAGACCAAACAGAGGAGCGGTGGAATAAATGGGCGCCGGCAGAGCGGTAATGAGTTGGGGAGAGAAGATGAGAGGAGGGATGGAGAGACTTATCCACTCATCCATCTCTTAGAGGAGCGGCTGTGGAGGGAGAGAAGCGGGACCGATGAATATGAATGGTGGGAGAGCTTCAGGGGGCAGGAAGACAAAGTGCTGCACGAGTCCCTCACAGTGACGCTAGAACTTCACCGGACCGGACCGCTGCCACAGCTCCACTTGAAGATGGAAACTCGGTTTCAAAAGTTAAAAGGTCCAGGGTGTGAAATGTGGCTTCATGTATGGTTTATATATTGGTAAAAGCTCAACATGCAGCCCATGGTTTTTCCGACACGCAGAATGGTTCTTGAATGTACCATTGATCTACGTACCGTTTAACAATCTCCATAAATCAATAAGT
>NW_027466173.1:55000-120000 GCF_046127955.1 Nelusetta ayraudi
CAGCCAGGCCTCCAGGTGGCCCTGTTCCTTCATGAAGTCGTGCCACAGGAGCCACTTCCTCTCCAGCCTGGACAGTCAAACAGTCCACAGGGGTTTCTTAGACTCTGAAGGTCAGACTGCAGAACTGCCGGTTAACTTCCTGCCGTCCTCCAACCACGGAGGTCCAGTGAGTGATGAAGGGTGAAGACTTACTGTCCACACACTGGCAGCTCCTCTCCATCCTCTGCCTCAGCCTCCTCCTCCTCACTCAGCCACAGCGGGGGAGAGCTGGGAAACAGAGAGGATTCTGGGAGATCCTGAATCGGCTCCACGTCCCCAACAGCGTCGCTGCCTTCCGAGTCAGAGCCGACTCCTCCGTGGTGGCCTACAGGGGGCGCACCTGCTGGAAACCCAGACATTCTAATGCCACGCTGTGGCAAAGGTCAGCTGTTCAGGACCGTGGCAGAGAGAGAGAGGGGGGGGGGGGGGGGAGAGACAGACAGACAGACAGACAGACAGAGAGAATTAGTCAGGAAAAAGATAAAACTGTTGCTGATTTTGTTGCAACTTGAATACCATTAAACAAATAGTAAAATGATCCGTCCTAGAAACAAACACACCAAAAATGCAAACTGTTTGTGGTGACAAACCCTAAACGATAAACAAAACATCAATCACACACACACACAGAGCTGACTTTCCTAAAAAAAAAAAAAAATGTTTATGCATCTAGCAGTTCATTTTGCAGTGATATGAATGCAAAGCAGATGACGAATCTTAAAGAAGAAGACTGCTTGTATGGCGTTGACCTACTCTGACAGCGTAACTTGATGGTGAAACCTTCAATTCTGTCTTAAAAACTTCATAGAAATGTTATTAATATCTTGCTTTTTTTTCTGTACATACATACAAATATTTTATTTTTGTCTCTATCTTCAGTTAATATAATTCTTGACCTTTTGCACTGTAGCCAATTTCTTTTTTCTTTTTTGTTGTTGCTGTAATGATGCAAATTTCCCCATCGTGGGATCAATAAAGGTCTTCTTCTTCTTCTATTTTCCATGTAATCGCCTCCAGTTTGGCTAAAAAAAAAAAAGGAAAAAGACCAATGTCTGTTGACAGTCAACACTTTGCATTCCAAGGTTTCTGTCGATGCTCAGAAAGCAGCAGCACCTCTGAGCGTTCTCTGCCGCCTCTGCTGCGCCCGCAGGGTCCCATCACACCCCCCAAAGTTATCGCACTTTTAAAAGCTGCTGTAAATTTCCTCCCAACTCCATTTGCTCTTGACACCAGCGGCCTCCCGGGCCGGTGGAGGTGGCGTTCAGCGGCAGTGAGTGTCCGGGCAGCGCGGCTCAGTCGCTGCTGCTCCGCTTCAGAAACACAAGCGCTGGCTTCACGGCCATCAGGCTGGAACTGCCCACCTGCACCTGACCCAAAGCACGATGAGGGGTCTGAGACCGCAAACACACGGATGGATGCTGGCAATGAAACAACTTCCACACTGGTTGTTGGGAGATGTAAATAAGCTGCTGCTGCTCAACCCAGGAACCCCTCAGCAGTGACAGCTGCTGCGTATTTGTTCTGTGAATGATCCCGAGTCCGACAGAATGCAAAGCTCCAGGGCCACACCCAACTGAACTTCCGGCATCTTTGTGTTGACATTTGGTCGTCTGGCTTTCTGCACTTGATGACTGATGGGAACGCGTGGAAACATTTTTGAGGGGGTGAAAATTATTTGATATTTATTTGATAATAGGAAAATAAAATGTAAAAAACAACCAAGATGCACTGTTTGGGATGTGAATTGGGTCGATCTAACTGTTCAGGCGGGCCACATGTGGCCCGCGGGCCTTAGTTTTGAGGACCCCCTAACCCAGTATAACATGAAAGTCAGGACTTTGATGAAAACTTTTTTTTTTGTCATCAGCTCAAAGCACTTATTGAAGTCCAGGCGACTGCAGGTCCAAACAATGAGATGAAATACCAACAACCCCTGGAATTGTTGGATTACAGCACCTGCACCGACATCCTCAAGTCACAAGGGGGCCTTGGCCGCCAATCAAGACATTTCCTTTGGTAAAACCCTTCAGAAAACGACGTATTTGGGCAAAATAAAGACTTCAATGCGTCCCAAGTGTGACATCCTGCGGCTCTGCGGGCGCTAAAACGTTTCACCACAACGGTGTGGTGGATCCGTGGAGCCACAAACACAAACAGCTGTTTCCCCACCGAGACGGACTCGTGTGAATGGAGCTTCATTATCATGCTGGGTGGTGAGTCATGACGGAGCTGCTACTAGAGCACACACACACACACACACACACACACACACACACACACACACACACACACACACACACACACACACACACACACACACACACACACACACACACACACACACACACACACACACACACACACACACACACACACGGCTTATTTGATGAGTTTGGAGTCCTCTGGTACAACAGCGAGATGTGAACATCTGGCCTGGCAGGAAGCTCGCTGCCTCCTCACAGCCTTCTGCCCACCAAACCCAGGAAAATGTCTCTGAAGTGAAGGAGAAATTATAAAGGACAGGCTGTGCATTCCACCACCAGCTGACCGCTACACTCATGGGACTCATCAATCTTAACATGCGCTGCATTAGATTTGCATTAGGATTCTAAAAGTGAACCTGAAGCTAGCTACAAGTGTGTGCGTGCGTGCGTGCGTGTGTGTGTGTGCAGGTGTATTGGTCGTTCACCCATGTACAGATTTGAATGAGGCCCAAGAAGACAAACAGGTTAATTTGCATGCACAGAGCCAGTGCCAGTGCAAAGTCCTGGACACGCGGCCAACCCACAGAACACCAGATGGGGGGGAAATATATATATATATGTATATATATATATATATATATATATATATATATACATAAATATATATATATATATATATATACATACACATATATATAAATATTGTCTGCAAGCCATCTCACAAGCAATCAATCAATCACATCTTCAGGAACCTCAAAGCGCTTTGCACAATCAAAGAAAACCACACGATCCCGGAGGGGGGAAACAAATGTTCCAATTTCCCTCATTTGTATTTGGTCGCAGCTCGAGCTGCTGTCTGGCAACTCCTCTGACAGACAGACAGACAGACAGACAGACGAACACTGGGAGGAGATCATCACCTCCCGGCTGCACCAGAGCAGCACAGGAGGTGACTCAGTGCTATTAAGACGTAGGAGGAAACAGCTCCGTGTTCAACCTCACAGGGACGGATGGATGGATGGATGGATGGATGCGAGCGGTCCAGTCAGGCTGCAGCCGGGTCGTCAGCACGGCGCTGCTCAGAGAACCATAGAGGCTCACTGACAGTCAGGACATTGAAAATGCTCAGAGGAACGTGTTGAGCCACAATCCCTTCAACCAAATGCCAACTGCTGAGCAGAAGTCTGGACACATAACAAGAGTGACATCAATCACCAGCGGAAGAGAAGAGAGTCTCGAAGCTGGATTGAAACATTCACACTGACCGCACCTCTGTTGGCAGCTTCTTCCATTAGTGAGCAGCACCGCAGCTCAGCACTGCCTCACCATGTTGAGTTTGAACTCTGGGCTCCACTAATCTGGCCTGAAGTCTGCAGATCTCCTGCCGGCTTTATATTCCATCAGCATTTCAATTCACGTTCTGGACCGAAACCCTTGAGTGGCTTCTGGACCAGTAGCAGAACCTTCAAGTCATCAACAGAAGCTCGGGAGTTTTGTGGACTTGATTTGAGAGCCCGCCTACAGCATCTCTTCATGTGCAACACTGACGACACCTGGACCTTCTTGTTGGAGACCTTCCAGCCACAGCTGCACAGAGTGAGACTGCACAGAGACACAGCAGGTCAGCCAGGACACTGTGGAGATGCTTCACTTCCTTAAGGTTTAGTGGCAAAGAAGAAGAAGAAGAAGAAGAAGAGAGATAAATGGCTCCTATTAGGAGTGAAGGGGGCTTTCGAGACAGAATGATATTCTGCCACAGGAAGGTGAGGAAGGTGAGAGGAAGTTAAGACCATTAAAAGCCCAGACTGATTCAAATAACTTGGGCGTCTGGGGACAAAGTTAATCATCCCTCTGCTCCTCAGCTCAGAATATCAGCCGGATAAAAAGTCTCCTCGCAGACGTGACGCAGCTCATCTTTGTCAGGGCCGCTGAACTCAAGGAAGTCTCCTGTTGAAGAAAGGCTTACTTTTAAGCAGATAGTCGGAGGAGGAGGAGGAGGAGGAGGAGGTGGTGAACACCTAACGTGATGACCGTGGCCGGGAAGAACTCACTGGTCGCGTGACCAGTTCACTGACCAGTGAAAACAACGCGTTATAATTGGACGGAGGAGACGAAATGTTCTTCACAAGCCATCAAAGAGGAAAGACAGCACAAGCATTCTGGACAGCCAACAACATGGAAATGCAGATTGATGGCAAAATGTTTTGTACCTCCATCCTCCTCACGGTGGCGTCTCACTGGACCGGATTTGACAGTTTGTACTTTGTCAAAATTTTCGAAATATTGCTTTTATTTTGCAAAAAAAAAACCTGTCATGGAAATGCAGCCAGAGATGGGTGGGGCACAACACGCACCTGCACACCCGAGTTCAACAAGAAATAAGTGGAGTTGACCTGCTGTGTCCTTGTCCAGACCTTACAGTTTGCATGCAAAAAATGTAAATGTAGATTTCCAAACCCAAACATTATTGTTAAACATCTATTTCCTTAGGAGGAAAAAAAATCTCCATCTATTTTTCTTAAGTAGCACAAAAAGAAAAAAAAAACAGCCCCAAGATTTTTTTTCCCATTGTCTCGTATTTTTATTTCTAAGGGTAAAATCGGACAGATATGACTTTAATTTCAGGCTCAGTGATTTGGGTCAAATGGGACTTTATATTTTCTAAAGGTGTCAGAGAGAAGCTCATTTTAGCGAACAGATCATAATCTCATGACCCAAATACGTCGGCGTTTCTCAAGAGATTTGAATGTTAAACTAACTAATCTGGAAGTAGCGTCACGCGGCGGCTCAGTGGCAGTGAATGATGGAGCCTGAATGGAGGAGGACGAGGAGGAGGAGGTGGAGGAGGTGGTGTATGGGCTGGGTGAAGAACATCACGGAAGCCAATCTGAAGCCGGAAAGTGAGAGCCAGGATGCAACATGTTGGATGGATGGATGGATGGATGGATGGATGGGTGGATGGATCTTGGGAACAGGGTCAAACACTCCATGATCTCCAGTAACAGAAGACAGCGAACGCAGCTCAGGTTTAGTGCAGTGAAACTGTAGCCACACATGCGACGTGTGACACAGTAGCACAGTTAAAACTGCAGCTTGGTTTACATGTGCTCAGTGACACCACACACACACACACACCAGAAGGGACCTGTGAGCAGTGGCCACCACGTCAACAGCAGCTTCGCTCCACTTTGCAATATTTAACCCTTCAGACCAGAGGTTGATTGCAGCGGCTCAATAATGCAGCAGTGCATTACTGAGCTGGTGTGCAGCTACTGGGTGAGATGAGGCGCCTCATGCTGGCAACCACCATTGTTGGAATACACCACATTCTTTTGGGTGTTTTTGGCAGCTAGGTTTTAAAGGGGAACACCTCGAGAAACATCAATCAGTCAAAGTCACCATCAAGCAGGCAGCCAGGGGGCGCCCCCTGGAGTTCCCACTCAGACTGAAATGCAACCAAACTCTAGAAATGATAACAATGCCTTACGGCAGAAAAGACAAAAAGACTGCAAATACATCATTAGTATTGTGCAGTAGTATGATGAAATACTCTAAAGAGTTTTTACTCAGTGGACCAAAACCCCCTCTCACACTGAAAGAAGGCACTGAGAGTTCAAGGTGATTATATGAGTTAGGACAAAACGCATGCTTAAATCCACAGAGTTACTAAAACTAGATTTGAGTTTTCTCCATTCATATTTAACAGGGAATGAATTCATTCATCCTTCATTCATTCATTCATTCATTCATTCATTCATCTTCTATACCCGCGTATTCCTATTCAGGGTCACGGGGGTCTGCTGGAGCCTCTCCCAGCTGTCTTAGGGCGAAGGCAGGGAATAAAGTGTGCAATCAATGACTGAATTCTAAAAACTCAAACTTCTCCCCGGTCCTAATCTTCCATGTATTTGCACTGCATTTGCATTTGTTGTCTGCTGCTATTGGAAGGATGTGGAGAATCATGACTGACAGACATGAGAGTCCTGCTCATCACGGTCTGTCTGTCTGCCTGTCTGTCCAGCCAAGTCGTCGTCTCCGAGTGACAGGTAAAGAGCGACAGTGAGCAGTCAGTTTATCTAAACTCAACACGTGGGAGGAAATCAATTAGCGTTGTCAATGAGCTCGGAGTTGGACGCTGGCGTCACGTCAGCCACCAAAGCCCCCAAAGCCCCCAGCGCTACGAGACGGACCTGAATGCAGTACAAAGTACCGTACCAGTAGTTTCAGTGGTACATAGTACTGCACATTCCCAATGAACAGGATGTGTGTCAGGTGTGTGGGTGCATCAGTCCCACAGCTGTGAGAAGTGCTGCAGCGTCTTAGCGCTGGTGAACCTGCTTCACCGCTGGTCGCGGTCACATGGTCCAGGTACACTTCTGGTTTACTTTGGACCAACAAGAGGTATGGAGGTAAAACGTTACACTTTCTATCACCAGTGGTTTTCTTCCCTTTCATTCCATCGTACGACGCACAGTGCATGGCGGCGGTGGTGGGAAGGTGGCTCCCTCAATTGACAAACACATTGAGAGGATTGAAGTTTTAAGAGGGTTTGGGTTTTTTGCTTGTTACTTTAACTTTAGCACCGCCGCTGCTAGAATTACACACTTAGTGGTGGATTTAGCACAGTGTCAATTCTGCCTGATCAGATTTTGCTTGGACTTCATTGTGTCGTGGTCCTGATAGATAGATAGATAGATAGATAGATAATAGATAGATAGATAGATAGATAGATAGATAGATAGATAGATAATAGATAGATAGATAATAGATAATGGATAGATAGATAATAGATAGATAGATAAATAAATAGATAGACCGCATTGATCCCAAATTGGGAAACTTCACTGTTGCAGCACTTAAAAAAAAAAAAAAAAGTACCAAAAACTACTATAGTTGTTACAGAAGTTACAAAACAATTTAAACCGATCGGACTCTTTAAAAAAAAGAAGAAAGAAGAAAAAAAAGAAGTTTTTTTTGTTTTTGCTTTTGTTGCCAGCAATTCCATGTGAAACTTGTGTAAAAGGCGCAGCAGCAGAATAGAATGATAGAGGAACACTACACCAAAATCCTGCCCCTGGGCCATGGAGGACACTGAATACACTCCCACTGTCAACACACACACACACACACACACACACACACACACACACACACACACACACACACACACACACACACACACACGGTGGTAATTTAGTCTGTGTGCAATTCAGGGAACCGGTTTCGTCGTCTAAGGTGTGTGTGTGTGTGTGTGTGTGTGTGTGTGTGTGTGTGTGTGTGTGTGTGTGTGTCACACATACACGTTTCGTGCGAAAACAACACAACAATGGCAGCAGCCGAGGAGAGTTTCTGTTCACACATCGCACGCATGTTTGTTTGGCAAACGCGAACCGCTGAGGAAGAGGAAGAGGAAGAGCAGGTGGTGGGTCAAACTTTTCCATATCGACTCACCGTTTGCTGCTCATCTCAGGAACGAGAGGGGGGAAACACAACAGCACGTGCGAGTGGGAGCTGAAGAAGGTTTCTGATCACTTCCGGTGCTCGGGCGGAGGTAAACACCTGGACGGGATTCATGCAGTCGGTCCAACTACCAACTAACTACCACTGCACTTGTTCCGCCGAAAGAGAGAGAGAAAAAAAAAGTGACGTGAGCGGCAGCACGTAGCACTGACCTACCTGCAGCAGGTAGTTCTCAGGCCACGCCCCTTCCAGGTCTCTCTCTCTCACACACACACACACACACACACACACACACAAGTAGCCTCTGTTGTGCCAAACTACGGCTAATCTGCCCTCCTCCCGGGCTACTGACCCACGAAGGGAGGCGCAAACTACCAGATTACTTGACACATTTTTGCTTTTACTACGTATTTACTGACTGACGCACTATTCTGTCCATTCCGTGTTGGGGTGAAGGTTTCCAGAGGCAAACGCTGGCTCTGGAATGGGAAGCTAGCTAATTTTTTCCCCCCTCACTTTCTTCATTTTCTGGACGTCCAAGTTTCTTGTTTTTCACCTTTTTTTGTAAATAAACGCCTACAAACTCCAGCCATTTTTTTCTCCTTGCAGCAGTAGCCCACAGCTCTCGTAACACTGCCCTTCATAAAGCCATAAAGACTTTGTTATCTGCTATAGAGCTACGTGTTGACGGAGAATATTTGTTTTTGATCCATTCAGCCCCGCCCACCCACACGCACGCACCCACAAATAAAGAAATGTATATGTATTTGACATTAAAACTCAATTAATTTCAATAAATAATCAAAACTCAACTTCTTCTCAAGTGAAGGAAGTGTAGAGACAGAAAGTGCTGTTCTAAATGTGTCCACTTGGTGTCGCAATATCGTTTCTGCTTCCGAAACAAGCTCAATACTGGGGCTGAGCAAATCGGCACAGTACAGCCACTCATGTCTCCTATTGGCTGCCCTCAGTGCCCCAGAACGCCTCCTATTGGCTACCCTTTCTCCCGAACAAAAAGTCGCAATTCTCCCAATAGCGAATTTTTTATTTATTTTTTGTCAAAAGCGACTAGCGACAAATCTAGCGACTTTTCCTGGTGTTGTTACCTTCGATCAAGTACAAATTGTCAATTATGCAAATTAGACGATGAGGTAATTTGGCGACTTTTAGCAACTTTCGGGACAGCCAATAGCGACTTTCCTTACTGAGGAGTTGGCAACGCTGATGCAGAGTGCAGAGTGCTCAAAGAACACAAACAAAGTAAAACAAAGAAAACAACTGGAAGTTGTTGTTATTTTTACGTTATTATCACCATGCCATGATTTCACCGGTCCGGCCCACTGGGGAATACATTTTCTTCTATGTGGCCCGTGAACCAAAATGACTTTGAGACCCCTGCTGTAGATGTACCAGTTCATCTATATGTGACAATGAAACCGGTACTTGGCTGGTACCAACTCATTGCTGGTCCAGAGTTGAGTTACTATTCGGTAGTGTTGTAGTACTGGAGTATTGGTCTTGGCCTCGCTTGACCAGTCCTGTTTGAACTCATGATCTGTATATGAGACACCTCCTCCACCATGGCCAAGACCAAAGAGCTGTCCAAGGACACCAGGGACACAGATTGTACACCTTGTACACTGTGATGAGCCAATCTACTGTATGTCATCATCATGCATCATCAGCCTATTGCTTTTATAAACTGCTAGCGCAGTGGTGATTGGTTTTAGGAGATTCATGATGTTATTAATGTTGGTCCTACTGTCTAGTATTGTAAACAGTCCCCTTTAGAAAAAAAACATACTGATGATGGTTCATTTATTGACTTTCATCAACACCTGAGCACACGACACACGACACAAGATCCTGGAAGGCCTGAAAATGTTGCTCATCACTCTTCTTTATTCTTTACTATCACACAAAACACTCAGGTGCGTGCGTGTGCGTGTGTGTGTGTGTGTGTGTGTGTGTGTGTGTGTGTGTGTGTCTTGTGAGCTATGAGGAGCAGTGAAGGTCAGACGGAGACGGTTCTGACTGCTTTCAAAGTGCAAAGTCTGCATGTGTGTGTGTGTGTGTGTGTGTGTGTGTGTGTGTGTGTGTGTGTGTGTTTCTGTTCTGTCTGTCGAATATTTCAGTGAACTGTGGTTGAAACAGGTATGAAAAGGGCAAGACTGCCTCTGCTGCACGCGGTGCCAGTGAGACGAGCGGCAGCAGACACGCGGACAGAAGTTGCATAATGGCTTCACCGCTGCATCTGGTTCTCTTTTACCTCCTACACCGCCCCCCTTTGGTCACTTTGACAAACTGCAGCATTCCCTTCCAGCGGTGAGGGGAGATTAGGCATGACTTTATTAATCCCCACAGGCCAATTAATGCAGCGTGCTCAGACAAAGAGGCCGTTTTATTGTCAATGAGCAGAGCAAAAAAATCAAAGGAGTGGAGACTCAATGGAAACTTGACATCAATGGAAACAATAAGGAACAATATAGGAACAACAATGCTCTGAAACACTGTAATAAGATCAATGATGGTCTAAGTTCACAGTTTTCAGAGGTGTTGAAGATCAATCACCTTTAACCAACAACTCAGCATGTCAGCTGGTTTCTCACCTGGTGGGTCGGGACCCAAAAGTGGCTCACAGAGCTGTCGTGATGGATTTTAAAATACGTCTATAGACAAAATGTTGGGCTTTTTTTTTTTTTTGCAGGACGCTCAATTCAATGCAATAACTTCAGCAATTTATTGAATAGATATGACACAAAATGACCAGCAGTTTTATTTTTTTGTGGGTTAAATTTGAGTCACAACTTCACTATAAGGGAAAGACGTGGGTCCTGAGACTCCACCAGCTGGGAAGCACTGCTTTAGAGGCTTTCAAGCAGCACTGTTGGTGAGGAAAACAAGACCAATGGAACTCTGTTTTTGAACCAAATCCAGGAGGAAAGACACAGCTGAAGCTCAGTTAGCTCTGTTGCTGTGTCTTGACTATGGCGGATGAAGGAATCAGGACGTATTGATTGATTGATCAATTCCTGGTACCGGCTGCTGGTTGGGACAAAGACTTCTTTCTGGTATCACTGTATTAAAAACATTGCCTCCGTGTTCAATGAGCAGCGGAGTGAACACAGACAACAGTTCAGTCTCCCGCTGAACCGTCTCGCCTCCATCAATAATGTTTACACCCCTTTACTGTCTGATGACATTCAGGGCATTCATTGGGCATTGAAGTCTCTCTCTCTCTCTCTCTCTCTCTCTCTCTCACACACACACACACACACGCTGATAATCCCGAGCCATGGGAGATGATAAAACCCAGACAAGTGCAGAAAATAGAGGCTCTAATTCATCCTGAAAACCAATTCAGCTCCATGAAAGTCAATATTTCTAAACTGATTTGTGCCTGCAGCAACTTTGCTGAGGTGACTCATCCTCCCCCCCCTCCCCCCTGAGCAGGAACTCTGGGAGGGCTCTCAGTGCAGACACCCTGTCATGCACTGGCTGGCTGTTCCATTCAGAAAGTGGACCGCGCTGGGACAACAGTGTGGGAATCTCTCGTGCCAATGAATCTTTAATACGGCTATTAATATGATTCCCTCTCAACTCTAATGTCCTCTCGCCTTTCTGCTTCCCTGCTGCTGTTCTCAGATCAGCTCTCAGATGCTTCCTGGGTTCCAGACAGGGACATCATTCTGAATCATGCTCAGAACCACTCCTGTGACTTCTTCATTATGACCAAGCACCGTCTGAATGGAGCAGAGCATCACAGTTGTACTCTAAGAAAGAGTACCAGGGGGTTTCACTCTTAGAACCACCCAGAACCATCCAGAACCACCAGGGTGTTTAGCTCTTAGAACCATCCAGAACCACCAGGGGGTTTCGCTCTTAGAACCACCCAGAACCACCCAGAACCACCAGGGTGTTTAGCTCTTGGAACCACCCAGAACCACATAGAACCATCCAGAACCACCAGGGTGTTTAGCTCTTTATCGAAATGACTCTGAAAACACTGCAAAATAAACGGTGCAGGTCCAGAATGAGTGTCGCTCCCAGACAGACCTGGCAGTGAACCCTGTCTTCAGCCACGTTACACAGGCTGGAGACAGACAGACAGACAGGCAGGCAGACTGGCTGGCTGGCTGGCTGACAGCAGGGAGTTCAGGGCTGCAGGGTGTGGGAGCTCTGGTTCACTCTGAGGCCACCAGACTTTCTGCTACGTCATGAAGAGACGATGAGACGCAGGGATGCAGTGATGAAGGTCGGGACAGGAAAAACAAACTGCACTGCATTTTTCATGTTCACTCAAAACACCTTCGAGAAGTCCATTCGTCTCAGTTCTGATTGTTTCAGTGTTTCAACCAGTAGCAAAATCACACGACTGTCATTGCCAAAGAGTTATTTTCGCATGAACATCATCTTTTCAAATTCACTGTTTTCTATTTACTAAAAAAATAAATAGAAAATGACACAACAGTCAAGAGATTTGCACCATCTGCTGTCTGTTTCTGCTCATACTGTGTGTGTATAATACAACAGCACAAACACATTAACACAATAAATAAACACATTTTAACCTTCAGACCCCCCCCCCCCCACCCCCCAGCATGATGGTGATACTGCGATGGTTTCTGTGGCTGCAGTCAAACGTGTCAGTGTTCAGCACCTTGTGCTCTTTCATGTGATTCCATCGGATTCAAAGACCACCGAGCTGCAGGCTTCAAAGAGAGACCCCTGATTGATCTCCATCGCCGTATTGATCCCCAATCAGAAGTCAGGCAGGATCGCGTGGCTGCCGTTTGTATTTCAACGGCCCATAAAAATCATATCACTGCAGCGTCTTCGTGATGAGCTGTTGTTGTAGTTTGGTGTCGTTCAGCTTCAAAGTCGCTGACTTTGCAAGTGTGAAGAAGAGGGTGATCCGTGTCGTTCCCTCATCACTTTGAAGTTCTGGGCTTTCAGGGTGTGGGTATCACACAACTGTACATTTGCTTCAATGAACCAAAACATTTTTAATTACACAAAAAAAAAACTTCTTATCCAGGGAGAATTTGCTGCTATAGACGTTGCACCATAAAGAAAATCCATGACGTAGTTGTTGTATTCCTGGCTTACTTTATTTTTAAAAGTGTTTCTTCTACACCAGAGCTTTGGTGGCACCTTGAGGCCACAACTCCGCATTGCAAAATCAAACCCACACGAGGCTCAGAGAACTTTCAAAGCCCAAGTGAGGGAAAAGTTCGTTTCACGAGCCAAACACGTGAGTGTGAAGCTTTTAAAAACAAGCCGAGCAGGTTGAGAGAAGATAAATAATAATGGATGATCGACAATAACTCCTCAGCGCTAATGTATCGTTGTATGTGTTCGATGTGAAATAAGATCATCCATCGAGCAGTGTGTCGACTAAATACAAGTCAAACAAAGCAGGAATTACAATGAACCAGCGTTGCTTTATGAATCTGCGGGTTGGATTGCAAACTTTGTGTGTTATTGATTTATAACTCTTCCATTTATAATCCGTTTAGATTTAAACTAATTATGTCTTTTACTGAACACATACTTTTGCCTAAAACTTATGGTTCTTGTGTGTTTGAACATTTTGCGGGACCAAAATGTATTAGTTGGGTCTCTCATCATATATACAAAAGAAACCAAGTCCAACAAGTCCTAGAATAAAAAACAACAACAAAATAAAACAAAAATAAAACAAACAAACAAACAACGGAATTAAAAAGTAAAATAAAAAGTGTTTCAACTCAATCGGCCAATGCAACGTCTCCTGAATAAAAGAACACGAGTCTGAAACGAGTTCGATACTTTTCGAAGTACTCATGAACCATTTCAAACGCAGCTTGGGCTTGTGTTGGGTGCTGAAGATCCACATCGCAGATCAAAGCGATTGAATAACAATGAAATAATCGGCGCAACTCATTGATTGCCATCATCCCTCGCCGTGGAAAGTTGGATGAGAGGTCCAATCAAAGACGGCTCTTCTCGTAGATGCGATTGAACTCGGAACATCAAAACAATGTCACGTCCTGAGCGCCACTTAACAACGCGTGAAAGGTGCGTTCAAGTGCTTTGAACACACACGGCTATAAAGGCGGACAGGTGAGGTCTTCACTCCCAGCAGCAGCAGCACCAGCATCAGTCAGTCCATCTCCTGGAGCACCACTGGACCACCACCTTGACCACCACTGGAGCACCGATGGAGGGAACCAGCAACAGAGTGTCGGACTTCAGCATCGAGCGGATCCTGTCCCCGCAGCTGGGAGCCTGCTGCTACCCGGAGCCCCTGTACGGTCTCCGGTCCCAGCAGGTCCCGCTGCTGCCCCTGGCGCTGCTCCCCTACGGAGCCACCAGGAGGTGCTGCAGCTACGCGGAGATGTTCTGCCCCTGCTCAGCGGGGCTCCACCACCACCCTGAGTTCACGGGAGTTTATCCGAACCCGAACCCGAACCCGAACGCGAGGGTGGTGTGCAGGCAGGAACCTCCAGGTGAGATCACTTCATCAGCGCACAGAGAGACTTCAGAACATCTTGGAGCTGTGAATTCACAGTGAATTACTGGCTACTAGTTGCATTACTTTCAGTCGTTTCAGTGTGAACATTTCACGGTAAATCATAGGTGAAACTACAACGATGTAATTTAACAGCTTTGATGCTACGACATTACTGCGATGTAACCGCATGTAGTTTATTTAATGTTGCTTAACTATAAAAAAGAAAAATTACAGTAATTGCCTGTTTACTTGCACTTTTTACAGTTATTTGTTAAAATCTAAATACAACCTTTTACTGTGAAATAATACGGCAAAATGGTGATTTCACAATAAATTCTCAATACAGTATTTGAGTGGACCTGCTGCCTCTGAGTCTGCACCAAGCTTTGAAGCAATAAGAGAGAATCGCCATTACATTGTGTTTCATTGACTTGACCTCCCGACCTTTCTGGGTCTCTCCTCCAGATGCTGCTCAGGTGACTCACTACCACCACGGCCACTACGAGCAGCAGCAGCAGTGGCAGGTGCGTCAGAAGGCCCGGATAAGGACGGTGTTCACCGAGGGCCAGAGCAGACAGCTGGAGACGCTGTTCCAGTGCAGCGACTACCCGGCGCCGGAGGTCCGGGCCGAGCTGGCGAGGAGCAGCGGCCTGAGCGAGGAGACCGTCAGGGTGAGTGTGAGGCAGCGCCGCTGCTTCTTGTCTTGTCTCGCTTTCCAAAAACAAACTTTTCTTTTTCTGGTCGACCGATGCACCGCTTTTCATGCAGTGTTTTATAAAACACGCCGTGGGGCAGATGTGGGAGGTAACAAAGTACAGAGTGTAAAGTGTAGGCAATGTATATAATACGATAAATATAGAGTTGCGAGTGTTAAAATGTATCCAGAAGCTCCTTCAACTCCACTTCGTTTTGTCTCAATCTTTTCATTTTTGCTAAATTCTTTTGGTTTCATTGATGGCAAAAAAAAAACAAAACTTTTTTTCTTCCTTTTTTTTTTTTCTTTTTTGATGAAGTACATTCACAAGTTCTACTGTCCTGCTCGACACAGTGTGACACTGAGCCCTGCGTCTTGTGTGTTTCAGGTGTGGTTCAAGAACCGCAGGGCCCGCAGGAAGCGGCAGGGCTGCGAGTCAAAGGTCAAGCTGCCGTCGCCTGCGCACAGCCAGATCTTCAACACCGTCCTGTAGCAAGCAGCAGCCCAGCCTGCGCCACCTGGAGGTCAAAAGTCAGCTGGTCTGCGTTTGCCACGCAGCAGAGCTGAGACCCCCTGGGAATGATTGGAAAAGTTGAATCAACACTTTCCTGCTTGGAATCTTATATTGTTTGCAGTTGCAGAGTTTCATTTGTAAATGTTGAGTGTTTACACACACGAAGCCTTTGGAGCAGAGACGTTGTTCAGTTGTGTGACTTGAGTTGTGAGTTGTGAGTTGAGGAGTGCACCGATGATTCTTTGTCATACAGCACACTTCAAGCAGAATGCAGCTTCACTCCAAAGCCTCTTTGTAGTGAATTGATGCACGTTGTCTCAAAAGCTGCGTTCCTGTGCAACAATGCGCAGGCAGCCGTTCACACTCGTGTGCATCCATCAAACGCCGCTCACAACGATTCTCCTTCCATGTCAACGGCTTCCGAAGTGAACACTTTTCACTTTGGATCGTCAACACAACGCAGCAGCGTGGGAACTGCAGCGTCTTCATATGATTCTCATTCAGCGGCTCCCAACTTTTCATCTTTGTGCTCCTGATGGGAAACGCCCTAACGCTCTGTGACCCTTCACCTTTGGTCTTTGATGTCAACTGAAGGAACTCTTTGATGTCAAATGAATGAACTCCAGTCCAATCTGACAGAACTTCCCTCGATCCATATTTATTTTTGCTTGCTCTCTGTAATCATGTTCATGATGTGTGTTTTTCTTAGAAATAAAAAACAGATATCAACTGCTCTGTGAATGACTGTCTTGTATTTGACCTGGCAGTGAAAATATTGGTCTGCTTAAAACATACAGTACCGCCCAGA
Organism: Nelusetta ayraudi; assembly: GCF_046127955.1. NCBI lineage: Eukaryota > Metazoa > Chordata > Actinopteri > Tetraodontiformes > Monacanthidae > Nelusetta > Nelusetta ayraudi. The sequence continues at coordinate 71,216 of NW_027466173.1, forward strand.
ACATTAGAATCTCCGGAGAAGGTTGTTGTATTTCACCCAAGTGTGAACTCTTGTGAGCCAACAAACCCAAGACAGACTTGTTAAAGGCTCAGGAGCCTTTTGCAGGTGTTTTTTGGATTCTTTGGACTCTTTGAAGCTACAAAACTAAAGCTTTTCACAGCATTCTCATGTTCTGAGTTTGTGGCTTTGTGGCTTTTAATGAGCTGAAAATCTTAATCGGCAAAGTTACAACAAGGAACTGCTTGAGATGTCAGTTTGCGTGGAACGGCTCAATAAAATGTGTTGCTTTCATCTTTTATGTTAAATTGCCAAAATAAAACAACTCTTACTTGATATTCTAATTTTTCGGGTCGCACTGTATTATCTGAGTCGGCTGCTTTACACGCAGCTCGTGACCCCCGCGTGTTCTCCAAGAGTAAAGTGAGAGGAAAGGACGGGTAGAAAAACAACATCAAATCCTTTTATTATATCGATAGAGTTGTCACTGTTATTATGAGCACTTTCATGCTGTTTAGAAGAAGTTACACACGGAACAAAAACCCAAAAGAAACCAGGAAGTAGTGAGAGATGGTTACAAGGAGCGAGGACATGCAGTGAGGTTCTGCTGGGATCCCCAGGACCAGAGTTTGTTCTTCGCTTTGCTCTTTAAGTCCAGCAGCATCACACGCTTTAATACAGGAGTTAACTCACACACACACACACACACACACACACGCACTCACACACACACTGGCTGTAACAGCACGGTATAATGCACAAAACAGAAAGCAAGAGACCAAAGGTACACTTTGTGAAGTTATCAAAATATAGGTTATACACTGTATATTCTCACTCATGGCAACACAACCAGTGCTGAGTTCATCCACATGAGAATAAATTCAACATTATATGACTTGGGACGTACTAACCAGTTATATAACAAAGCCAGTGTTAACTACAGCCATCTTCCCCCAATCGTCAATCCATCTGGAATTCCTTCTGAACTGACTCAGTTTGTAGTGAGAGAGTGACAACCGACCAAAGCACTGGCTAGCGAAGGAAAATAAATGATGCCTTACAAAATTTCCTTTTGACACGACTTCCCAATGACTCGCGAGTGCAAGTGGCCACCGGACCCCAGCAGCGCCGCCCTTGGCTTGGAATGGGAGGGGCCCCCTCACTGCAGGACGGCTACGACTCTGGGACTGAGCCTGGCTCAACACCACAGAGTCGCTGCCAGTCACGTCTGGGCAAGCTGACACAGACACAACATGGAGACTGCATGACTGACACACAACCCTGTTGTGTTAATGTTGGGACCGCCACCAGTGTTGTGTGGTTTGGATGTGGTTCTTGTTGGCGACGAGGGCTCCAGCAGATCACAAGGTGTTTAAAACAACAGATGAGTTGCAGGACACTGAGTCTACTGTATGTTGTTACTGTACAAGCACATACAGTGTCTATGTGACTATGTCTCAGGGACTTGGCAGGGGGTGACTTGAGGGGATGAAGGGTGAAGGTTCTCCATGACTGAGAACCTTCACCCAACCCAAGCATGCTGTGTCTGTGTCAACACGGAGAGGTGAACTATTTGTACTTCAAAGACCTTCAGTAAGCTGGAGGTTGGACAGGTCAGAAGAAGAAGCTTGGTCTGACCGCAGCGTGACTGAACTCCACAGCCAGTGGAGCTGAAGGGACGAGCCGACAGGTGAAGGAGGCTCTGTCGGAGGGGCAAACGTCAAAGATGATTCCAACAGGCACAGTGAGAAGAATATCACACAGCAGCGTGAACCGCCAGATCTTCCATGGAGCTCAAACCTCAAGAACGACCTTCAGTTTGCTGCTCCGTCACCGTCACACTCAACTCCACACGCCTTGTTTCAGAAGAATTTAGGGGTAAAAACAAACAAAGAGCTATAATGTAAATAAAATCACAGTTCTAATAATATTTCTGCAAGGTTTGGTTCTTGTGACATACACTCCGATCACTACATCGTCTGTGTCTGGAGATTGAAATGGCTTTGAGTAGCAAGTGATGGTGGGAGAGAATGAACTGCATCATCTCCTGCTGCTGTGGCCTGTTGGCAGAGGGGGGCGAGTCTTCCAGCAGGCGAGTGCCGCACTGGCTCTTGGTGCCTGTTCTAAATGAAAGAGTCCTAAATTTGTAAATGTGGTTTTACCGTCAATGGCCTAAAACCTGAGAGCTTCTTACTCTGCGTGTGTCTCTACCAGCAGCTTCAACCAACCAGAACCTTCTCATCGAGTCAATGTGCTTCAGAGATACCGACGCATGTTCAGAAAGAGATAGACATAGAGTTTACGTATTGCTGTTTTCTGGTATGCACATACTTCAAGGGAGATTTGGAACATGAAGCGCGCACAATGGTCTGGATTAACTGTGTATCTAGCGGATGCTCAAGTTCACAAATCACGCAGCTTTGTTTTCCAGGAGGAAGAAGGAGGAGGAGGAGGAGGAGGAGGAGTGGGGTTGGGAGGAAGAGAAGAGGAGAGAAAAAGAGAATCTGAGAGGCTCTCTGAAGAGCTTCCCCCAGGGTTGGACTTCTTTGACATTATTGACTTGATCAGATAGACTGGGCGGTTGTTGTTTTTTTCTTTAAAAAGAAAGATAGATGCCAAGTTCAAAAGTAAAAGTTCCAAATGGTTAATAGCTTGTAGCATTTCACAGAAAAAAACAATAAACCAAGGCTATATTGAGATGGCACTAACACAAACACGTAAACATAAAACTCCAAAAGAAAAAAACATCATTTTGGGTCTTTTAGCACTTTTTTTGGTTAATGATAAATTATGATTGCAGCTCTTATTTAGACTTTACTGATATACTATATACTAACTAGATACACTAATGATTCTATTTAGCGATGCTCCTTATAATGACAGCAGTGAATGATAACAGTTCTAAAAGTCTGTCGACTTGAGGATGACTACTGAACAAGACTTGCTCTGCTTCTGCTGAGAAGGACTCAGCTGAATTAGATTTGCTTTGAAGATCTGGAGCAGGTGAACCCACTGCAGAGAACTACATGAAAACTATATCTTCACGTTAGCCTGTTAGCATCGACCGAAACACTTTGTTTGTCTCACATTCAGCCAACAACTTTTCCCTGGCCATTAAAATGACACTGAATGAGACTTATTAATGGTAGGCGGAACTTCTTCTGAGGAGCTATTAGTTCTGGGGACAGGTGAGAAGGAAATGCATTTGTTTGGTGGTAAAGACGTAACCACCATCTTTGATTCTAGATTTGATGACCCACTTTGATTAGCAGCAAAAAAACAAAAACATAAGCACCAAAACGGACATAATAAGAACTAGTACCAAACTCAAACATTGAGATGAGAACTTCCAGAAGCCTAAACGGAATTGTGTTAAGTGGTCAAGGTCATTTTCAGGTCATTGCTTTAACAGAATTGAATTGTAGGTGTCGTAATAGGACATTTAAATAGATACAAGGCACTATAGATTTTGCTATAGAACGGTTAAATTAGACGGATTTAAGCTGAGGCTCAGAGAGAGAGAGAGAGAGAGAGAGAGAGAGAGAGAGAGAGAGAGAGAGAGAGAGAGAGGAGGGACCAAAACAAGGTCTGACTGCTGACAGTTGGGGTCTTAAAGAGATTGAGAGAGTGAAAATTAAGCCAAATATTGTTCCAGTGGAGGAGTGGTGGTTTGGGGTGGGGAGTGGGGGGGGGGGCACGATTAGGACTGCATCTCCGCACGGAGCATCCACGGAAACCAACAGCAAAACAGCAACCTGGAGGAGGAGAAGACACAGAGGAAAGACGTCAAAGTTGAATAAAGTCTGAGTGCAGAGACAGAACCCAATAATAAAGACAAGAGGAAGGAGATGCTGGTCTGTGTTCAAACTCTGGTGCTGCACTGCAAACACCGGGCAAAGATGAAGAGCGAGAGATGCTGCAGAACAATCGCACTCTCATCCTGAATTTAGCGCTTTGCAGTTGAATAAAGTGCTATCGTGTCATAGTTTTAGCACAATGTATTGAGACTGTATCACTCCCTATAGCACCATAACATGTAATACCATATTCTACCACTAGTCCTAATCCAAAGGGCTGATTTTAATTATTGGATCCGCATGATGACTTCAATCAACACCCGAGTGAACCTCAGTCAGTGTGACTGAGACAGTACAACAGTGTCCTGATATCAGGGACTGTCTGAAGGGGTTGCAGTGCTGCAGTGTGGGCCTGGCGTGTTCTCACCTGGATATGGAATTCTCCGAGGTCAGCTCTTTAGGAGAGCGCATTGTGTTGAAGTTGCGTTTGGGCTGTGACACTGCGCAACATAAAGAGACAAAACGACAACCTGTAAATACGGGGCCGATGCGAGGAGCACAGCGCAGATGGAAAACCACTGTCACTTTATCTTCAAAGAAGTGTGAAAGAGAACAAACACTTACTGCTGACTTGGTGAACCTTCTTCACCATGGACTTTTCGTTCTGCGAGCCGTCCTTGGGGCCTCCAATTCTGAACAAACAGCAACAAACACGTTGACTTTACGGCCCGCAACACGCTGTCAGGGTTTAATACCGCAGACCTCATCACAGTCTCATGTGTGGTGCAAGTTGAAAGCGTGTGGTACAGAAATAGAATGACTTTGCGGGAATATTTTGATTTCTGAAGGAACAGGTATGAGAACTGTGGTGAGGCCTGCAGTAGAAGAAGAGTGCCAGGTGCAGACGGATCTCCATCAAGGATCCGGTCTGAGCCCCTTCTGGTTGACTATGGTGAAGGACAGGTTGACAGAAGAAGTTAGACAGGATTATGATGTTTGCAGATGACACTGTGATGTGTAGTGATTGATTGCAGAAAGCAGGTGGAGGAAAGACAGAGAGGTGGAGGTGCTTCCTGGGAAGGAGAGGAAGACAGAGTGACAGGGCGGTGAGCTGAAGATGGTGGATGATGCCAAGAAGAAGGTTTAATCAGTGAGTGCTCGTCTAAATGGACCACTGCAATCTCGTCGTGCTCCGCTGCCCTTCGCCCTGGACCGTACCAGAAGAAACCACAAGTACCTTCATCACTTATTGCCATTTGTCCATAAATGGAATAACCGATCTTCCCTTCAGAACAAGTACACAAACATTTGTGAGTTTTCCAACGGTAGAGCCTTGCACTCGAAAAGAAGATCACGATTTAGGTTTCATGAGTCGTGGTCATAAATAAACTCCATAATTTGTATGGTACAGATCCTGTTTGTCTCCCACGTCTATAATCTTGGTCCAGTAGTTGACTCTGACCTAGTTCAGGCTCATCTTCAGGCCAAATGCACTCGGACATCCCTGTAGCTGGAGCAGAAATGTGCCCAGGCAGACTTGCCTTCTTTTCTGCCCTCTCTTTCACAGCGTGGTGCTGATCGTCTGGACAGCGGAGCTCGCAGCCTCAGCAGCAAAGAGGCTCTGTGCCCACTGAGACAACGGTCTCACTGTGCCACAGTGGCAAAGTCACACATAAAGCAACGAGACGGCGAGGCGATGTCGGACAAGTACGAGAAAACTGTGAAACGCACCTCTGGACGCGGGACGGTGGTGCAAACACTCCGTATTTGGGCAGGCAACTGAAGTAGCGCACTCCAAACACAGAGCCGTCGTGTTTTCCCGTGGGCTGGTCCAGCTCGACGCCAAACCAGTAACCTGCAGCCAGACAGAAAGCAAACAATGCTGCAAAGTTCTCCTCACCGCCTTCTCAAGACCTGCACACCGATGGGTAGAAGGTGGGGGAACGTCGTGAATGTAGAAGAGATAAAGAGCAGGATGGACAGAAGACCCACCTGGGGCAAAGTCTGTCTTTCCATAGAAGCGCACAGTGCCGTTCTTCTGTCCCGCCACCAGGACCTGATCTCCAACCTCCACGTTCAGTCCTTCTGGATCCAGGCTGACGACTGAGGACTTCTTCTTCAGGGCTGAAAGGAAAACACAGTAAGTAAAAACTATCAGAAAAATAAACAATATTTCAATATTTTCTTTATATGTTGACTATCATTAAAACAATCTAACATAGTATATCTGCTATCTAACTCTGCAACCTTTCTCTTTCTTCTCCTTCTCCTTCTTGGTCTTCCCGGCCAGGCGAGAGGCCAGGTCTATGCGAGGGGTCCGCGGGGTGGAGGTGACCGATGACGGCGTTTGATCCACAGCCTTGGAAATCTTTGACACGGGGGCAAAAATTCCTGCACGGCGGCGGCAAAAGATGCACCAACGCGTCAGGAGAAACAAAAATTAATTCCAAATTCTTGTATGATTAAAGTGTATTATTCCATTTCTATGGAACTTCTCCACGTCTACATCCGTCAAATGGTCCACGTGGCCTCTGTTGAGGTAAAATACACGGGATCGCTACCTAGTTTTGGTGGGCATATGAAGTAGCGGACACCTCCAACGCTGCCGTCGTTTTTCCCCTCGGGCTCATCAAGCTCCACGCCAACCCACTGGCCGCTGGCAAACTCAGTGGTGCCGCAAAACCTCAGCGTTCCCGTCTGGAAGGGAGACAAAGGGAGCACAGCAAGGCTTCTTCAGTGGCGAGTGTTTGAGTGATAAATCAAAGGTCAGTGACTCTGTCTCTAATAATTAACTCATATTGTATCTTCCTGTTAGTGTTTGGCTGAAAACCTTGTTTAAATAAAGTCCCGTCATGTCGTCCAGCACCACTCGGCCCCCCAGCTTCAGGCCCAGCGAGGACAACATCAGGTTTCCGGGGATGTTGTCATAGTTGGGCAGCGTGGCTCTGGGGAGGTTGCAGCTCAGAGGGACGGCGTCCAGCAGCAGCTGCTTCAGCTCCTTGGCCACCATGGCGGCCTCGCACTTGTCCAGGCTCATGTCCATGGGATCGGGAACCACATCTGCCGGCACCAGGCCCTTGTCGTTCTGCACACAGGTGTGAAAAGTAAGAATTGGGTTAGGACTACCAGACAAGTCTGATTCTTGGAACCTATGACAACCACAATGTCCACATTATCCACATGATGCTTCCTTTGCAACTTCCTGGTTGGAAGAATGTGGAAGTCGTTGACTTGAATCTTTCAATGTTTCTCTTTATCTCGTGCCTACCCGGACTGTGGGGTTGGCTCCGTGCTCCAGCAGGCATTTGACCGCACCCAGACACAGGTTGGAGGCGGCAATGTGAAGAGCCGTGCCGTAGTTGAAATCACTGCAGGTGGAGTTGAGCACTGAGGAGGCAGAGGAAGAGGAGAAGACTCAGGCTGTGTCTCAATTCAGGGTCTGCATCCTTGGAAGGAAGCGTCCTCCGTCTGAAGGAAGCGTCCTCCCCGGTAACCACACAGGACGGTCTTGCCTTCGCGTATTTCCTGGTTGCGTCATCGCCGTTCCTTCCTGCTGGCCAACCCCAGAAGTGACGTTTTCTTAGCATCAAGCTAACCATTGGTTGGTTGGATGTTCAAATCAGTAAAAACCCTGCATTAAAAACTGAATATTTGATGTGAAATTTCAATACTTAAATTTATGCGTGGTGTCTTTGCCAGTAGGTGGCGCTAATTTCAGCCGACTTCCCAGGATGCTTTGCAGCAGCACGCAAAGCATCCTGGGATACAGAAGGAGGTGAAGGATAGTAGCGGTGTAGCCTTGGAATCAGCTAACAGTAGGGCGCATTTGGAGCGTCCTACGGACTTTTGGGAATTGGGAGGAGCCTTCACGCAGTGCTAGGACGCAACTTCCTTTCAAATGCAGCCTTGGAAGGACGCAGACCCTGAATTGAGACGCAGCCTCAGCTCATCCAGGAGGAGCCCCAGTGGACGACGATGGAACAGTTGGAATATTAGAGTCTGGGTGTCTGGGCGTCTGGGCCGCTACCTCTGGGTTTGGACGCCTTCAGCAGCACTCGGATCAGTTCGGGGACGTCAAAGTAAGCGGCGTAGTGCAGGGCGTTCATGTTGGTCCAGCGGCTCCTCAGACTCACATCGGCGCCCAGCGAGATCAGCTGACTGCTGAGACGCAGCGCTGCGGCCGGGTCACCTGCACACACGGAGAGAGGGAGGAGCTTTCAGAGCAGCCCAGGGAGAAGGGCCGGAACGACGTGTCGGAAGGCTTTGATGACGGCCCGGCATTGTGTTCACTAGATAACAAAAAAATCAGGCACCGAATGTCATAATTCTGAGAAAAGATCTCATAATTACGAGATCAAAGGAAACATCTGTAAATCCTTTCTAATCAGTGGCCAAAGATGGCGCTATCGCAGTCAATCTGCTATTGCTACCTTCTCAGTTTGAGACACTGGGAAACCCCCCACCCCCCGGACTCCCATGTATTTGGCTCAGCGGTTGGTTTTCTCTATTGACTGCAGTCAATCACCCTGCTGCAAAACACCTGGAGGAGGAGCAGACGGACCTGCTGCTGTGCCGAGGTTCTTACCGACTCCGTGAGCTCCGGCCTTGCAGCTGTAGTGAAGCAGCGTCATGTCCGTCAAACCGTCGCGGTCGTTGACGTGGCAGCCGCGCTTCAGGATCTGAGCGAGCGAGCGAGAGACGGAGGGAGAGAGGGAGAGAGAGAGAGAGAGGGAGAAAACACACACAACAACACACACTTTAGTCAGTCACACTGACTTTCTCAATTCACACAGATGCATTCACTCATCCACCCCAAAAACCCTAGATAGAGATACAATAAACATGACATAAATATGGACAGTTGTTTTATTTAGAAAGCTATTTACATTTTATTGTATATATTGATTGAGTGATTTTATTATTACAGACTCAAGGTCCAGTTCACAAGATTCATTTTTATATTATCTATATTATGGAAATGTTTTATTGCACGCAGCCAGTAGAGTGAAGCTGTTCACTCTGACATGTTGCTTCACTTTGTGCTGTGCAATATCACTGTCAGCTCTTTGTCTTGGTCTGTTCCTCTTGGCTGCTGCTGCTGCTGCTGCTGCTGAGTCATGCTGGAGCTCCAGTCAATTTGCATTGCTCACTCTCATCTCCCACTGCACCACATTCTCTGGGCTGTGCCACCATTTCCAAAGATTGTTCGCACTGTTTGTGTCAGCAGGAATTGTAGCCAGTTTTAAACAGCGGCCTCACCTATTATTAAGATTTCTGTTTTGATGATGGTGTTGCTGAAAGACTTCAACCTCTGTTCCCAGTATGTAACGTTAGAGAACATCCACCTATCTTCAGGATAACTTTAGGTCAACTCAGATCAAAGACAGACACTCGACCTCCAGCCAATGGTCACATGACACCACAGGTCTGTGTCTGAAGCTGCCAGACATCAACCTCCAGCCAGGTTGTGTTTTTCTTACTCTTTTGCACATCCATCCATCCATCCATCCATCCATCCATCCATGTGTCCTTCCATCCATCCATCCGTCAATCTGTCCTTCCATCCATCCATCCGTCAATCTGTCCTTCCATCCATCCATCCATCAATCTGTCCTTCCATCCATCCATCCATCAATCTGTCCTTCCATCCATCCATCCATCCATCCATCCATCCATCCATCCATGTGTCCTTCCATCCATCCATCCGTCAATCTGTCCTTCCATCCATCCATCCATCAATCTGTCCTTCCATCCATCCATCCATCAATCTGTCCTTCCATCCATCCATCCATGCATCCATCCATTCATCCATGCATCCATCCATCCATGCATCCATCCATGCATCCATCCATCCATCCATCCATCCATCCATTTTCTGTTAGTTTCATCCATTCCTGCAGTAGCAGTGCAGAAAGGATTCTTATACACAATGGGAATTGAGACATATTGGGTTTGCTATCTTACTCTGTCAACAGAACTAATAAGTCCTGTCACCTTCGCAACATTTTGGATATATTGTGGTGAATTTCTAACACAGCTGAGTCGGAGCTCAGACTTGCTGGTCTGAATGTTTCTCTCAGGTATACTTGACTTGGTGAAGCATCTTTGCACCTGCCACCTGACATCCATAAACACATTTCATTGGTTCATTTCTTGTGGGTTCAGGGTTTCAGCTGTGATGATGTCCTAATTGAGGTCACTGAAATCTGCACCATCAAATGTATTGAACCTTTAACTTGCCACGTGTTGAGAACATCGTTCCCAGTGAAGATAATAGACAGGAAAGGTGAGTGAAGGGTCTGAGGTTGGTCCTGAGCGTCCTCACCTCGTTGCCAATGACGTCGATCTTGTGCTGCACTTGAGGAACCCACTGACGCACAATGGCAAACAGCTCTGGGATGGTGGTGCGAGGATCCATCAGGATCTCCAGACAGGCGGGGTCGTTGGGGTCAAAGAAGGTAAAGGCTGCAGAGGAAACACAATGGGGGAAGGTTTCCAATTCAATCCAACAACGCCTTTGGTCCATTTTGCTTCTGGGGGGGGGGGGGGGGACACCAAGGATGAACCCATGAAGGAGTGCAGAAGCAAGAAGAGAGTTGATGCCACTGAGTGAAGGAGAAGCCATGAGCTGTGCCGGCGGTGCCCTCTGACTGGCAGATTGTATTTCAGAGACTGACTCTTATAAACTCCATCACTTGATCTGGCTGTCTGTGTTGATGTAAAGGTCAGAAGGTCAGGTGTTGACTCAGGCAGGAGCCTCAACCTGCTCTGATGGTCTGGCTTCAGTCCTGAGGGCAACCGGCACCTGCTTAGTTTATACCAGTGGAGGTTCTTCACGTTTGCTTTTGGCCTTTGACACAAATATAGACTAGAATATGCACACACACACACACACACACACACACACACACACACACACAGAGTGATGGAGCTCTCTCTCATGAATACCAATGAGCCTGTGGTGGCCAGTAGAAAGCAACCCAGTCATATTAGAGCCTTTCACACCAACTGATGGAGACGCAAGCAGACGAGTCTGTTATTATCACATCCTTTGGGATGTGACAATCAGTGGGACTTTAACTTTTAAAGTATCAACCTGCAGCTAATGTACTCCTTTTTAAGCCAGATTAGGTCGACAAAGTAGACCAAAAAAACAAAACAAACCCTTGACCTTCATGACTTTGCTTGAGCTTCGTCCAGAACTTCTCTCCTGTTCCACACAGGGCATGTGTTCAGTCGTGTCTATACTCTTACTATGGACATGTATGGAGATGAACAGTGAAGCCCAATTTTTGTTATTCATTCATTCATCAACTTTCCAGACTGAACTGAAATTTCCTCAATGTGGGTGTTCTATTCTATTCTATTCTATTCTATTCTACGCAGTTCTACTCTACTCTATATAGAAGGTGGCAGAGTGGTGCACAGCAGTGTTACTCACTGTAGTCTTTGGGCACTGGTGCCTGGGCAGACGGGTGCACCATGGCCCGGCGCCGAGGCTCATGAACTGGACTCTGGTACTCTGTGACTGACAGCGGCTCCGGCTGGGCCTCGCCCTCCTGCACCGCCATCTGGTCCCCCTCCTCCTCCTCCTCTTCCTCACGTCCTTCCCTCTCTTCACGCTCCTCCTCCTCCTCTCCCTGCTCCTGCTGCTGCTCCTCCTCATCCTCTGCTCGCTTCTCCTCTCTCTCGTCCTCTAGCTCGTATTCCTCCTCCTCTTCCTCCTCCTCTTCCTCCTCTTCGTGCTCCTTCTCCTCCTCGTCTTCGTCCTCCTCCTCGGTCAGTGCGTCCTCGTCCTCTCGCTGGACTTGGCCCTCCTCCTGCTCCTCCCGGTCGTGCCTCTCCTTCTCCTTCCCCTCCTGGTTCTCCTCTTTAGTCATGATGCTGCTGCTATTGGGCCTGAGGGAAAGATAGAAAGATTCAAGAAGATACATGAGACCAATCAACATTTAGATGTTTTAAAAAAAAATAAAATAAATAAAAATAAAAATCAAAAGCAGATTTGACAAGATTAATTTAGTTTGTCATTTTAATTCCAGAAAAATTTGTTCTTTTTTGGTAAAAATGTGTTGATTTGTCTTGAGGAGGACAGTTGCTGAGAAGATAAAGAGATCTTCTCATTTACAAGGCTGGACAATTGTTTCAACGATGATGTTTAATGCCAAACTCAAGTCAAACCAATGTTTTATTTGCTCTTGGTTATTAAAAGGCCAAATTTCACCAATTAATTTTGCTTAGTTTAACATTCTTCCAGTGTCGGCCTCGTTAAATGATCTCACAGTGACGCCATCATCACTGACTGTGACTGCCACCCAAACAAGCAACTGAACCGGTTGAAACCATCCCATGCACATCCCAGAGACAGTTTGAGTGTGTGTGTGTGTGTGTGTGTGTGTGTGTGTGTGTGTGTGTGTGTGTGTGTCTGTTAGAGAGGGAAATAGAAATGCAGAAAGTGCTGCATCACAGTGTTTGCAGTGGCTCCACCAGCTGGCAGCTGGTGTAAACACGCTGGGCCTCCGTGCTGCTGCTGTTGACGAGCCTGAATTCAATCCAATCTACTCTCACTCTCTCTCTCTCTCTCTCTCTCTCTCTCCCTCTGTCTCACAAGTGCTGCAAGCTCCTGGAATCCAACCAGGAGTCCCTAACTCTGAAATCAAGGTCCCACCACAGTGTCAAACAGACACTACTTCACTGTTTCTGCCAGAATAGAATAAAATAGAATAGAATAGAATGGAATACAAAGAGGAAAAGGTCGTCTTCACTTGTACAATTTTGACGCGTGAGTGTGCGCGTGAGTGTGCGCGTGTGTGTGCGCGAGTGCGCACGTGCAATTACATATTTGCTTCTGTGGTCTAACACCATTTATGTAATCTGCAAGTCCCATCTGGTTGATTCTAGTTGGTTCTATCTTAAACAGATCTACGATGTGCCGGAACAGACAAGTGAGACGAGTGAAGAGTTACACAACACCACTGTATGACTCACCATATGAAGGGAAACACATCGGGAAATACAGTGAGAATGGTCATCACCACGAACCACAACCAAATACTTTGGATATTATCTGGAGTGACACGCGAGTGTGAAGAACAATACTCACTATCAATATTAATCAATTAAATCATATAAAATCTTTTTGCCTCATTTTCTCAACCGACCACACATTGACTGCCCAAGTCTGAACATCTCATCTCATCCTTTGTGCATATACAAAGCAGATTAATAAAAACAATACAACTTCCCATAGCTGATATTGAGGTTTGGTAAGGGATGAATTCAGCAAAATGTCTGTTGACAGAAAAGTACTGTTTAAATTCAAAGTATTACTTCACCTCCTATTGCCAACAATCAAAGTTTCTCCAGTCTAATGTCTAACAGTAGAAATCAAGTACTTGATTCTTACGTGGAGCTTCTTCATTTGTCCTGATATGTGCAGTGAAGCCCAATTTTATTCCAAACGGTTATTTTGGAGAGGAATAAGACCATTCATTCATTCATTCATTCATTCAATTCTAGAGCTTTACAAAGTGCCACACAATTCATTTTCTGGCTCTTTCTGCAAATTTCAATCAGATGTAACTAATCGGTCACACATGAGGGAGTACAGTAGTGCACATTATCAAGACCCAGGCAGGCCTTGTCACTGAAGGAGTGTGTGTGTGTGTGTGTGTGTGTGTGTGCATCAACTGAGTCTTGACAGTGACTCTGTCCAATTAGCAGCCACTACACTGGAAGTTTTGTCCGCTGAGCTTCCTCAGGGGCTTCCACCAGTGATGTAGTCTAGTTTATTCGAATGGTTTTATTCTGATGGAATGAAACAAAAATAATCAACACACTCGTAAACAAAATGTAAAGTTTCAGCAATCGAGTGCAAAACACATTTCTAAATTCTCTAAAGCGGCACTAAAGCAACGGCTGATCCTCTCAAACACATCAGGACCTTGAACATCGTTTCAATCACATTTTTAAACGGGAAAAACATACGCATGTTTGCGCATTTCTTAGTGGTTCTACGGTCATTTGGAACGTGGATAGACTGTATAGATATATAGCAGAGAGACTACACCACTGGCTTGCACACTGCAAATGACATAAAAAAAAAAAAAAAAAAGAAAATCTAATTTTCAGGCGCAAAACACTGCAAAAATAAAAATAAATAACAATAAAAATAAAAAAAAAGCGATGACGATTGCTCCAAATAATCTTCATGTTTTAATGCGTGTTGATAGATTGCGCACAGCACAGCAGCGCATCATGAATTGGTGGCGAAATGTGCTGTGGACCATGAGAGGAAGAGGGGAGCTCCATGGCGGCCTCCTCCTCCTCCTCCTCCTCCTCCTCCATCCTGCCTCCATTTTAATAAATCACCCATAGGACGCAAATCACGACCAAAAACACGCACATGGCCGAGCGTCGGTTTAATCCTGAGACCAGCAAAAAGCTCTGATGGTTCTCCAAGCACCATCCATGGGACCAGATGCACCGTTAGTCCGCGGCGACGGCCCTGGTTTGTGATTCGGCCCAATGTGCGTAGTGAGGACGGAGAAAAACGCCCCGATGCTGCCGAACAATGAAAACAAACCATCGCGCACCACAGATACAAATGCAAAAAAAAAACAACCACAACCCAGCTGTAAGATCTAGAAGAGGACCTCGGTGCGGTTGATGGATGTATGCGCCCAGTGCGGGATGCATGCATTGCTGTTATTATATACAGCAGGTTTATTTTGTTTTTGAACAGCGCCCCCTCTGCTCGCTGCGGTGCCTCGGCATCTTGCAGGCAAAATCGTCTGACACGACATCGGCGGGTGGAAGCTCCCCATCAAAAATCCTCCCGTGATTATTGTTGTTATTGTAGTTTATTCTTTATTCTTACCTGGAAACAGGCTGCAGGTTGTTTGCTCGGCGTCGGCTGTTTGCTCGCTCCCCTCCTCCTCTGTCGACCAGTGATGCTGCTGCTCTGCTGCTGCTGCTGCTGCCGCTGCCTTCCTCCGTCAGCTGCTTGTCTCCTCCTCCGTCCGATTCACATTCACGCTCGTGATCGCACTACGACGCATGCGCAGAACGCGGACGGAAAACACAAACCAACGACGGCGAAGAGATGATGAAAGTGAGAGTAAATATGTAGCTTTGTTTTTATTGGTTTATTGATTGAATTTATTTTTCTCTAGTCTTGATCACAACTCATTTTCTTTTAATAAAGACAATGCCCAATGTCCCTTTCGGTCTATCGTTTCGTGTATTAATGATTAACAGCGACAGACTGGGATTTTATTTGTTTTGCATTCTAAATCTCTCGTCACTATTTTTTCATCTTAACCATTTTTCATTGATTAAGATGGTTTCCTTATTGTTGTTTTTTTAAAAACATTTTTTACCCTATTACTTTCAAAAATATTATTCTTGACCCTCAAATTCCGGCACTGTTCAAAACTAGGCCACCCATTAAAGATCAGGAAACAGACTTTTATTTTTTATTTTTTATTTTTCTTTTTTAATTTTAGATCAGGAAAACAGACATGCGCGGTTTGCAAATAGAAAGTGAAACTTACACACAGAACTTCAGACGGCGAAGTCAACGGCCTCTGTAAAGGTAGTCTTCACTTGTGTGAATTTATACGTTTCACTTTTTTTTTTTTTTTTTTAAATTTCATGTAATATTACCAAGAGGGGTTTTAAACTGCGGCTTGCTATAAATACCACGCAGTTTCTGTCGTTATGAGCGGGAAACTGTCACCGCGGCCAACCACAGTCTGTCCGTCGTAGAGCAGTTGCTACAGAATGGTGTCTATTATGATTTGTAATCGGTGAAGATCGATTGGCGAGACCCAGTGGGCTATTGATGCACTTGTAAAGTAAAGCACAGTAACCGTCAGTACATATACATTTAAATGTGAAAAGTGAAATGGGGGGGGGGCGGGGGGGGGGGGCATAAAAGTGAGGGTACTGACGTCTGAAGAGGAGAAGAAGAAGATTTCATTCAGTCCAACACAACAATGTGTAGTAGAGCGTGTAGTTTGTATATTGTGTGTAGTACCTTCATACCTTGTCCTGTTCTCTCTTTTAGGGTGCGTGTACTTTTTTTTTTATTATCTCGGTCTCAGTAAAACGCTCTCCTGAGCTTCACCACTAGATGGCGCCAGAATCCTTGTATTATACATATTCACACAGACTTGTGCGGTCATATCCAACAAATGGCATTAAAGACATATTTTTTTGTCAACAACACAATGCAACTACAACTGAGAACAGAGATGGTATGAAATTACAAAATACAGAAAAATATCAGTGGGTATTTTGTCAAGATACCTCGGTAAATTAACGACATGCTTGTATCCCTCTTTCTTGTCTTCCGACCCCCTCAGACATGGCTTCAATCAACACTTCCCTGTCCACGGAGCATTTTTTGTGCTCAATCTGTTTAGAATTTTTCACTGAGCCTGTTTCAACCCCCTGCGGACACAACTATTGCAAGGGCTGCATCAGAACCTACTGGACTACCAACACTGTCAGTGACTGTCCATTGTGCAAGGAGATCTTCCATGGAGCCCCAGAACTGCGTGTCAATACTGAATTCAGAGACATGTTGGAGCTTTTCAACGAAGCTTTTGTCGTCGACGACGAAAGCACGACGAGCCCCATTACTGTGGAAGTGCCCTGTGATCTTTGTCCAGGGACGGCATGTCCGGCTGTGAAGTCCTGCCTGGTTTGCCTGGCTTCTTACTGCAGTGTTCACCTGGAGCCACATCGCACAGCACAGGCCTTCAAGTGGCATCAGCTTACCGGCCCTATAATCTCCCTGAAAAACAGGTTGTGCAAAAAACACAAAAGGATCCGGGAGTATTTTTGCCAGGATGACCAGAGCTGCGTTTGCAGCGTCTGCCTGACAGATGACCACATGTTGCACAAGGCTGTCTCTGTGCAGGAAGAGTATGAGAAGAAAAAAGATGAGTTGAGAGATCTTAAAAAGCAGGTTGAAGATGTTCTGACTGAGGAGGTCACGATGGAAGACACCATTAAACAGTCTGTGGTGAAAAGTCGAGAGAAAATGGAGAGAACGAAAAGAGAAACTAGCAGGGTCTTCGATGCACTTGTGACCTTGATTGAGTTGAGAAAAGGTAAGCTGATTGACTCTTTGGAAGAGAAGCAGAAGGCAGCAGAGCAGAAGGCTGAAGCACAGTTGAGACAACTTCGATCTGACATTGATGAGCACAAAGAGTTAATGGCCAAGTTAGAGGAGCTTTCCAATACTGAGGACAATTTTAAAGTGCTGCAAGAGTTTCCATCTGTTCCTGGTCTTTTAAACACTGACTATTCTGTTGTGCACCATATCCAGTCACCCCTGAATCTAGACACATTAAGAAGTTTGATGTCCAAGATGAAGGACAAATTGAACGAGGAAATGGACGATGTCATGAGCGAAATTGCCTGTGCAGACAAAGCAAACTCGGAAGACCAAACGCGGCCTCCAAAAAAGGCGTTCAGCGATGAACTTGAGAAAATCAAGAAGAGCTGTGCAGTCAAGGTCACTCTGGATCCGTACACAGCTCACCCCTGCCTGCTCGTCTCAGAAAATGGCAGGAAAGTCTGCGACGTAGGAAGGAAAAGGAAGATTTCTAACAACAGCACAAGGTTTGATTTTTTCCATTTCGTCTTCGCCAAGGAGGGGTTTTCCTCCGGCAGGTTCTACTTTGAGGTCACGCTCAAAGAACAACGGGACTGGGAAATCGGAGTAGCGCGGGAGTCCATCAGCAAGAAGGGTTTGAATCTGTCGCTCAGTCCTGAGAATGGGTGCTGGACATTGGGGTCTTACTGGGGATTCTGCCAGGCAAACGCAAATCCTCCCGTCAGCCTGTCCCTGCAGAAAGAGCCCGAGAGCATTGGTGTGTTTGTGGACTACGACGAGGGGATGGTCTCTTTCTACGACGTTGATACGAGAGCTCTGATCTACTCGTTTGTTCGTTGTGCGTTCACCGTAAGCGAACCACATGAGAGGCATTCTTCTAAAAGACCGTACATTGGCACCCCAGCAAAGATGATGATTTACCCAATGTTTCGA
This sequence comes from Nelusetta ayraudi, assembly GCF_046127955.1. Taxonomy (NCBI): domain Eukaryota; kingdom Metazoa; phylum Chordata; class Actinopteri; order Tetraodontiformes; family Monacanthidae; genus Nelusetta; species Nelusetta ayraudi. Next base: position 89,069 of record NW_027466173.1, read on the forward strand.
CCAAGCAGTAAAGCTGGGAGTGGCCATCTGGAGATCGCGCCACTCATCTAAGCAAGGATGGTTTTCCTCTCTTTTTTGATTGCTTCAGAAACTGCATTCATCCATTAATCCATTTTCATTAGCCGCTTCTTTCTGAACTCAGGGTGCCAGGGGTCTGCTGGAGCCTCTCCAGGCTGTCTTAGGGTGAAGGCAGGACGACAGCCTGGACAAGTGGCCGCTTTATCGCAGGGCCACGCACAGACAAAACATAGAGTCACACTGATGGTCAATTGGGGGAAGCTGGAGAACCTGGAGAGAACCCAGCAGACACAGGGAGAACATGCAAGCTACCTTGCCTGTAGGATACACTGCTGGGTCATTTGAGGGGCCAACAGATTTTTTGTTTATTTTTTATTATTTTTTTTATATATATATATATATATAAACAAAACAAAACAAAAACATTTTTTAATCTCTTGATTACTTCCCCTTTTACTTTGGATTTACCACTCAGTGGAAACCAGGCTTAAATTGCATAGAGTTTCTTGCTAGCCTTGCTAACCTTGGTTCAGTTGATTATGAGCAGACAAAACATTCAGGAGAAAAGTAAAATATTTATTTTACCTAAGCTGCATATATAGTTTAAAAAAAGACGATATGAAACAACGATGGCTAAATGTTTTTCAAGTATTTTTTTTTATTATTGTTGTGGACACTGTGAGAGAACACAGATAAATCAATTTTAAATTGAGAGCCAATCACTGATCTGCAGCTTAAAACTTGTGTCATTTTTTTGAGGTAATTTGTTGATTTATTTTGTACAGCCAAACCTCTTTCTGTTTCTCTATAATCCGTATGTCTTGTATCAGCTGCACTATAGCTCATTTGCTTTATTTTTTGTGTGTATAATCTCAACTGACTTCATAAAGTTTAATTAACTTTTAGAAGTTTTCCACTGTGAAGAGGGAACATCCAAGTCAAGATCTGAATATGAGATGATACATGATTGTGTTTGACTTGATTATTAAAGAAAAAAAATTGAAAATCCGCTCTTCATATTGATGCAATCGGGTCATTAGAACTGTGCATTAATGCATTGCATACATTTAGTAGATATTGACATCAATTGTCCATTAGTTTGTGACCTGATGATTTATTTATTATTATTATCATTATTATTATTAATATTATTATTATTATTATTATTATTATTATTATTATTATTATTATTATTATTATTATTATTATTATTACACACATACACATAATTCGTAGCTCCATACTGACCTCTGGTGGTCAATATTGACAATGCTTAAAGTTAAATAACTTCAAATGTGAACGTACGCCCATGCAGCATGGGTCACATGCTATTGTGTTAAAAGCTTCTTTATTAGTATTTTCTTATGTTTTTATCATTATTTATAACGTATATAATTTGAATAATATAAAAAATAGACCGAGGCTGTCTATAAACTGATAAAAGAGCTTACATTGAACTTAAATATCTGCATCATGTGCAAATAATAATAATGAGGAACTTTGTTATTCGATAGGACTCTTAACTGTCATTGGAAATTGTTCACTTCTCGCAATTTGACATCAGCCATAACGACAACACGCCGTAATCTGACGTCAGCGGATGCAGTCGAAGGTCAGAGCCAAAAGCCGAACTCCGATTGGACTAAACACATTTTGTCCTCGCCCCTTTTTCATTGAATCCCGCACTTAGCTTTTCTGATTGCTCAACCGTGGCTGTCAATCAATTCGGTGCCAGCCAATGGGGCGTCTTTGTCCTTTCCTCATACGTCCCACCGGTAAAGCCGCTGCTCCTTTTTCAACATGTCGGCTACGTCTGTGTTACCCATGTGTATTCGAGCGTCCCGGGGCCTCTTGAGGCTCAGGAACGGGGCGGCAGCGGGCTCGTCTTGCCCGTCCATGGTGGACATTGTGCGAACAGCCTCCACGGACCAGCCGTCGGTCGGAACCGGCAGTAATGTGACGGGCGGGCTGGCCCAGGCGATCCTCCAGGAGAGACTTCAGCAGCAGCAGCAGAGCCAGGTGAGGCGGCTAGCGCTCTGCGTGAGCGCTCGTTTTAACGCACCCTTGTAGCCGGCGGAGAAATGGACGCGGGCGACTGCCGCGTAACAAGTTGGAGCAACGTGAATCCCGCCCGCGCGCCTTTCCCCTGTGAATAAAATCAACACTATGCGTCTGCGTTTCTCTGACATTTCCCCCCCTTCCTCACTTTTTGGGCTAAAAGCGAGCTAATATGACACATTCTATGAGACAAGAGAGCGGCACAGTGTTGCAATGTGTCGCGTATCCCCCGTCGTGACACACGCGAGTGTGACATGGGTCAAAAAGAGGCGTTTTTGTTGCGTCACCCTGCAGTCTTCCAAATGAATCAACCTTGGTGTTTCATGAGCTAACGTTGAGCTAGCCGAGGTAGGCGTGTGGTTCTTACAGAACCTGATAAGTTTTGTGTCGATGTAGAATATTTGAGATACACAACGTCTTGTAAAGTCCAACGCACTTTTCGTTGCAGTTCCACGCAAGGTATTTTATTGGTATTGGTGTCGTTACTGGGGCTTGTTGCGACAGTAATCACGTCCTTAGCGTCTCCCCCCGCCCCTACCGTTCGTGTAATATCAGTAGTACCTAATCATACTTAGGTCACTTAAATACCACAAAACTTCAGCTCGTAGTTTTCACGACTCGGTTCTACACGCAAGTATTGTGGCGGCTGGATGACAACTGTTTCACCCTTCACATTCACACGGGCAGGTTTGTCTTGTGTGAAGGTCAGTGCACATCCCAGTTAACCTTTCTAGAAATGCAGGGCTGTAGCACACACACACACACACACACACACACACACACACACACACACACACACACACCATGTGTACCCAGTCGAGGTGATGATAAGGTAAAGGCAAGCAAGTCAAACCGTGAAAAGGCACAAAAGCCTGGAAAGTTGTGGATTTCAGTGGAATTTTCCATTCTAGAATCTGCTGATTAATATCCATCACTTGGTGAACTGTTAGATTTTATAGTTTGATTTTATTCTTCAGGATAGTGGGGAGAAAAAAAAAAAGCCTTGCGAGAGTTGACACTACTGCTGCTGAGACGATTTGTGAAATGTAGCTATTGGCCAGTCGACTGATATGACAAATAAATTAGTTATATGTTATGTTAAGATTCAAGATTGCTTTATTGTCATTGAACGTGCCAGTGGAATTTTTCGTTGCAGCTCCCGTGTGCAAAAAAAGTAAGAAAAGAAAATAGCAACAAATGCAATAAATAAAACAGGATAATAATAAGAAATGGCATAAAAAAGCGATTAAAAAATATTATACAGTAATGAATATATAGACTTGTGTGTTAACACTAAGTTGTCACTAATGCTAAAATATCAACCCAGCTGGACAGTCCTGTAAATATGTTTTCACTGTCTCCCAAATAAATAAATAATGAATGAATAAATAAACAAACCGTTCACATAGATTTACATCTGTTGTGATTTTACAGTTGCAGTCTATTCCGTCTATGGACATAAATGACGCCAGCATGTTCCTGATCTCCCCCCCCCCACTCTGCAGGGCCAGCCTCCTCCTCCGGGAAGTGAGGGTGAAAAGGAGGGAGAGCAGGCGGAGGACAAGAAGCAGAAGGAGAACACAGCCTACGCCAAGAAGATAGTGCTACGACTGGCGGGCATTATGGGAATCGGCGGTGCCGTCAGCATCGTATACCTGTTTGGTGAGTGCGACTCTTGGCCATCTCCATAAGCTGCAACGATATGTAATGGAAATCCATGCAAAAACAATGCCATTTTCTGTCAGCCATTGCCAATCACTCAGTTGTTAATTTATGTTTGTTATTAATGTCAAAGGCACAACTGAGGTGTTCAAAGAGAGCCAGCAGTAGTTAGATATATAATATACTATAATATCTATTCTGCTGTCGCTCTGCATACCACATAAAACTGTGAGCACACCCACCTCTCAATTGCAGAGCAAACTGCTACTGAGACTGGTTTTGTGACTGCCTCCCTCCTCTGTCGGGGTGGGTGGAGCCTGGGCTGTCACACTGGAAGGATGTCATGAGAGAAGTTTCAGTCTGCAGCTGAGAGAAGCAGCAACATATTTTATGTGGAGAAAACCAGGACAAAGGTGGATTTAAAGCGTGTCGTGAGGAGGAAGAAGGATCTCTGATGAAGTCCACATGGAGAAGCTTTGGTTGACACGATTGTTCAGGTTGTGCAACGGGGGAAAAAGGAGGAGTTTGGTGTTGTTTGGAATTCATTTCAGTGCATTTATTCTTCTTTGTGACAGCTTTGGCCCGCATGCTTGTGATTGTGGCCAGTCGCTCTGTAAAATGTGGTAACTTAAAGGGAGGAAACTGATTAGGGTCACTGTAGAGGACAGAGGGAAGAGACAAACTCATTTAATTCACTGAACTGATGAGTTGCTTTCTATATGCACTCACCTATTAATACATCCATTTGTTGGCGCAGGAGTTATTTGGAAGGATCCTTCCTCTAGAGACGTCACGGCACAGTTCCAGATTTCAGGACTTTGTAAAAAAGTTTTTTTTTATTTTTCACCGTTTTATAAATATGCGTGAAACTTTGTTATCGTGTAGTTTACTACAGATGCTTGTGTGATGCGTTGATTTAAAAGGTTTTAATGGCACAGTTGTGCTGATTTCATGCAGTTGATTGTTGGCATCAGCTCTTTGTTCCCAGGAGGAGGATCTGGGATCTCTGTGCATTCCATTTAAACATAACATTGATGGAGAAACGCATTCAGATTGACCTAAATTGGACAAAGTTTTTCAACAGAGATCATGTGCAATGTTTTTTTCTGCAGTTGAAGTCGTGATTAATTACTTGTGAATTACAAGCTCATTTAAAATGATTTTGCAATATGGTTGTAAAATAGACCAGCGATATTCATTGAGGGGTTCATCCAAATTCCTGTCACAAAGTTAATGACTCATGATTGTCAACTTTAACCCACAAATGAAAGTTGATGTAAAATTCATCATGACTGATTGTGATTTTCTTTTTATTTATTTGTTTTAGGTACAAATTCAGTGGATGAACAAGGAAACAAGGTGAGTTCAAACAACACAGTCTACACGCAAACACCACTCATGAAGAATATTCCATTGGGTGTCATTTTTGTGTTTATCTGCACCTCCCCACTACTCTAAGTTACAATCTACAATGTCAGCAGTCATGACAATGAAAGAAAAACCATGAAATCAGAAGTATGTGGCCAAACCTTTGGCGGCTAGTGCATATCGACTTCATTCTCCCCGGTAACACGCTCCCACAAGGACCAGTTGTCCAGTATGGTGCTGAAGCACCAATCACAACTCTCTCTCTACTCCCCCTGCTGGCTACACACCTTTGTTCTCCGACATACATCTGCACTTTGAAACGCAGCGTCGGCGTCGTGGCCTCGGCGTCATCAACTGTCGTCGATGTGCAGTTGCAGCAGCAGCACGTTGGACGTAAAGCCGCTGCAAACACGGCTCTCATTTGATTTCAATTGCTTTGTTTGGCCTCCCACACGGTAGAGGGTGCAAGCACAGGAGTGAGGAGCGCTACATGCTCGGCGGCTAACACCCTCGGCTAACAAGGTCTTTTGTGGCACACTTCACACATCTGGGTGAATTCCCCCCCGCCAGCTCTTTCTCATGTGCGAAGGCACTTTGCTCCCTTCCTGTTGCAAAGAGCAAAGTGTGAACAGCGTTGCTCTGGGAAAGGAACCCGCACACTTATGCCGCCTCTCCATTGTTTATTGTGATGCAGTTCAAGTAGGAAGAGCACACTTCACACGTAGCTGAGACATCGGGTCCATCAGAGCTGTGAGCCCGGGAATGAGCGCAGGATCAAAGAGGCCACGTCATTCATTCCGCTTCCGCAAACCACTGCCTCTCTCCACTTCACTGCGTTGTAAAACCACATTTCCCACAGAATCACGTTGCATTTGTAAGGTGAGGTGACAGCTCGTTGGCGATCGTTAAATATCCAGTAATAACTACGGTACATCATTAATTAAAGCACTTAAATATTGACGTATTCTTAAAACATCCATCTCAGTATTCCCCCCCGGCCCCCCTTTTTTTTTTATTGTGAAAATGATTCTGAAAATGCGCAACCTCTCTTCAGACCCTGCTGATGCACTGTTTTACAAAGTAATATCTGCATTGGAAAAACTGATAAACACTACCAGTCAAACGTATTTCTGTGGATATTTGTTGTGTAGTTGGTTGCAAGGTCAGTGGAAGACAAAAGCACAAGGCTTAGATAAAAAAATGTCTCATTTTTTTCATTGGGCCAATTGATGGACCGGCTTGAATGTGTGGCCTCTGCAGTCTGCGTCAGATAACATGAGTGTTTTTCTTCCAGTCGTCCAGAGTCTGTGTGACTGTGGCCTTATGTTGTTGTTGACGTGGTAATGAACTTCACAAAAGGATAAACAGACTGTGTTTGTAGCAGTTAAATGCCATTGAGTCTGCCGCTGCCCCAGTCCTGGAGACGGGCTCTGCTCGAGGTGTTGGCCTGGGAGCGCCACTTCAAAGGGGGCCAGGCACACTTATCTCACTTTAGGTTCATTTTGTTGGCACCAAGGAGTCCAGCTTCCTGCTAAGTGGTCTTTTGTCACTGTGGTTCACAAACTGCCACCCCCAGAATAATCTGCACCTTGTTTGCACTTAATGCAGCTTCCCTGTGATGCTGGGGCTCAGAACACAGATGGAGGCCAGGAAGTGTTTTTTTTTTCCCCTTATGAAGAAGCAGTCGGACAAACTCTTACGATGTTAATATAGTTTAAAATCAATTCAACGGTGAAACAGACAGTATTTTTTTTGTTTTATGTTCACAAAGAAGATCATTTAAAGACACAGTCTTGGTCGTACCTTGATCTCTGTAGTGTCTTGGTCTTGGTCTTGGTCTTGGTCACGTCTTGGTCTTTGTAGTGTCTTGGTCTTGGTCGTGTCTTGGTCTCGTAGCGTCTTGGTCTCTGGAGTGTCTTGGTCTTTGTAGTGTCTTGGTCTTGGTCCTGTCTTGGTCTTTGTAGTGTCTTGGTCTTGGTCGTTTCTTGGTCTCGTAGCGTCTTGGTCTCTGGAGTGTCTTGGTCTTTGTAGTGTCTTGGTCTTGCTATCCTCCGGTCTTGCTAGTGTCTTGTTCTCACTACTCACTGGTCTTGGTCTCGGTAGTGTCCTTGTCTCGGTTTAGGCCATCCTTGCTATATCATTATTATAAATATCACGATATGAATGACCTGATCCTCAGACCTAAGACCGTGACATTCGCTGTCAGACAGTCGGGTGTTTTCACACATGGCAAGATGAGCCCCTGTAATTTGTGTTGAGGTGTAGAAAGAGTAGTTATCTCTTCAAAGGACAAACTCCCCCCTGGGACGACTGCCCAGAACGCTCGGTCACCTTTACACACTGACTGGGGCTGTTTTGCTTTGTTGCCAGCTGCTTTGAGCACACTTATGCCACCTTCTCACCCTTGCACTCTTTATTGCTGGGGTTGTCCTGTGCCAGAGGTGACTGTGAGCTGTGCCTGTGGTCTCCCATTTGCCTTCACTACGCCATCAAAAGATGGAACTAAAGGCCATTTAGCGATTTGGGCATTAAACTCACATTTACTCGCCAGACGTTTTTCTGATGAAATGTCAACCATAACATTTTCCCATTGTGGTTTTTCCTCCACTTTAGTGAAAATGAGTTGCTTTCTATTCTTCCAGTACACATAAATGCAAATAATGATGATTAAAGACCTGTCATCAGTAACAAGGCTGCGGGAATGAGGGGCTGACCTGCCCTCCGTGCCTTTCCCATCCTCACACATTATAAACCCAGCCTGCATAGCAACAGGCAGTGTGAGACCCCCCCCCTCCTCCCCCTGTGGGTCATTTGATAGAGGGATGTAAAAGGGTGTTGGACGATGGTCTGCTTGGTCTTTGATCACATGCTGCTTCTAGAAGAGAAAGAACATTTTATACATTGAACTTGTAGATCTCAATTCTCAGTCAAAAAGTGTTGACGGCAAGTTTTTCTTAAATTCAATTTGAATTATCGATACATTCCTATCAGATTGCAAAGAATGAATGTATTTCTGGATTGTTTTTCTCTGTTGGACACTAGTTGATGGAACACATCCCTGATTTCTGAACTTATATTGAGATTCATGAGGTCTGGCCTCTTGGCCTCTTGACCTTTCTGCTTGCTCCGTCCCACTCTCTTTCCCCCTTCACATTCAACAGCAGTTTCAAAAAACAGTATTTACACGTTGAGGTCATAAGGTCTTTTCTTAGCCTAGTATCTGACCATGCCGTGTGTAAAAAGAATGAAATCCTGGATGAAAACTTCTTGCTGGACACTGAACTTGAGTAAAGTGTTGTGTGTGTCCAGCGGCTGCAGTGTGTGCATGTCTGAAGAAGAAGTGGACAGACACAACCGATAGTGGAGATCAATTCAAACAATATTTACAGAGACACTTTTGCTTGGGTTTACCTTTGATATTCAACAGGGGAATTCAAGCCTTTCATATAAAATTAGAGGAGTGTTGAAATTGGAAAAGTGTGTGTGTGTGTGTGTGGGGGGGGTCATCGGCACGCCGGCACACCGGCTTGATTCTGTGGGAACCGGCTGCGTCCCTACTCTCCCAGGCTGCCCCCTCTGCAGTCATGTGGAGGCGTCAATGAGCTTTAACGACACCTTCAACACCTCCTCACAGCACCAGCAGCAGCCCGGCTGTAGTTCTCGGTAGTTCTCGGTAGTTCTCGCTCCCTGCCGGCAGCTCTCGCTGTCAGCATGTGTAATATGGACAGTGGCCCACTGCCTCTTTACATGCAACTACATGCAACTTACACGCTACTGGAACTTTTCTGTTTACACAGTGAATAATAATAATAATAAGAAGAAGAAGAAGACCTTTATTGATCCCACGATGGGGAAATAATTACAGCAACAACAAAAAAGAAAAAAGAAATTGGCTAAAGGTCAAGAACTATATTAACTGAAGATATAGACAAGAATAAAATATTTGTAAGTATGTACAGAAAAAAAAGCGAGATAAAAAGCAAAATATTTACATATTAACCGTTTGAATGTATGTATGTGCTACATGCTCTGCTAAATAGTTGAGCAGGACCTTAGAACACAGCGGGCCATGGCAAGTAGAGGCATGAGACTCGCAATGCAGCTCTGCAGGCGCACTAGGACAAGTGTCAGAAACAGACGGATGGCAAAAAGCAGAACGTGCCTCAAAATCTCTCGGAGGAGTTTGAGCTGCTGTGCTTGTTGTGATCTGAGCTCTTGGTGCTCCATGTTCTCCACTGGCAGTTATTCCCAGTGTAGTTAACATTGGAATTTTGACGATGTGTGTAAACCTGTTCATTTATGTTGCCAGCCTGCGTAAATTTTCCTTTCAAACCTTTGAAAAATATAATGCCATGAATATCTCCTCAATAATCAATGTGTCCGTTATGGCCACCAGGGGGCGCCCCTCACTAGAATTCTGATCAAACTGCCACCCCTTACTCCTGCACTTTTCCCCCCACATCTTTTCACTTCACTCTGCTCATTGAACTGTGTTGCTTTCTGCATTTTTGTCCCTCATCTTCTGTTTTAACGATTATATTTTTCATAATTTCAATGTCTGTTTTCTTCAGCTACAAGTGTTGAATCCTGGGCACATATTTTCCCCCAATGTAATGATGATTTCATCAAATCTCCAACCCCAAACTAAAACACCTCCACTACATCCACCCCCCAGTCTTTTTTTATTCTTTATTTTGTTTTAGATTTCATGTGGCACCAATGATCCAAAATGATGATGAAGCCACGTTGGCTCCTCTCACCACTGATCAATATTTGATTTCATTGATTCACTTCCACCACCAACATTTTTACCACAACTTTCTTCTGCGTGTTTTCCCAACAGATTCCAGACGAGTTCGACAAAGGTGAGTACTTTCCTGATTCCAAACCAATTGCTGATTGTGTACATTGTATATATGTGTGTGGAGCCTTTTGTGTGTTTGTTTGTCGTTTACTGGGTGAGTGGCCTGTTTTTCGGTCTCTCTTGAGCCTGCACAGACATTTGTAGGCGGTCGTCCCCAGTTGGCAATATTTAGGAGACAAAACAAGTTGAATTTTAAATTGTAACACAATTGAATCACTATCGCGGTGCTCACTTGATGCCGCTGTCGCAGTGTATCAACGCATACCTTTGACCAAAGCGGTGGGATCGCTAAGAAGTTGTAAAGTCCATCATTGCCGCAGCTGCAGGACATAAAAGGAGAACCATATTTCCTTTTTAAACGATCTTCTTAGTTCTGCTTGCATGTCAGTCACTTTCCAGCCCAACTAACTGAAAACCTCTGACTGGGCCAGAATAACAGAACACCCCCCCCCCCCTGCTCTCAGAGGGTCCTCCTCAATGTATGAATGTGATGCAAGCCTTCATGTGTTTATTCATGCATTAACGTGTGTGTGTGTGTGTGTGTGTGTGTGTGTGTGTGTGTGTGTGTGTGTGTGTGTGTGTGTCCCTCTGACGGCAGTGAGTGGGTCCCCCCACCCCTCCCCCGAAGTGGTGCGTTTTTATTGACACCCTCCCAGTGACATGTGTGTGTTTGTGTGTGGAGGCTTGTCACAATGATGGATGTGTCCATGGTGGCACTGCCAACTGCTGCCAACACCCATATGCCCCCATCACATCAGCTATCCACCCCAGTGTCTGCCAGGCAACAAAAACCATGAGGTTCAGGGAGAAGAAGCACAATAATTATCACATCATTGGAATCAAATTTAAAAAGAAATCCTGTTGTTGTGGCTCCTTTTAGGGATGAAAGGTACACAAACAATACATATTTAGTTGTTAGGTTCCCATTTTACCACTTTAACTTAAACCATCCCTTCTAATTTGTGCGTTCAAATGTTGGCACATAGCACCGAGATGTACTAATACTTCTCCAGGTGAAGTATTGAGGCCAGACAGGCCTTGAAATGAAAACATTTCCAGGCTTTGCTGTGAATTGTTTCAGTTTTGTATGTTTAGTTGTCAGTTGCTCTACGAGCCTAAACAAGGGAGCCTCAGTCATAAGAATGCTGTCTGTCTGTCAGATTTAAGAGGTCTCATATTTCTTTCAAAAAGCTAAAAACTGATGGTCACTAAAATGTCTTACATGGATTATTGAAAGGTTATTCTTGTCCTCCTGCATGTAAACAAAGTGTAGGTTGGTGTTGGTGTGAACAGTCAGGATGATGGGCAACCCCTCCCCCCACCACTGAATATTGACGGGTGTCCTGCTGTATAGAATCATATAATTAGTGTGTTTGAAGGTCCATCACGGTGATGTTGCTCCTGGGGTTTGGCAGGCATCCGCTCCGATCGGCTCGTCCCCTCTAAATGACTTCTGATCACCTGCTGTTCCCGACAATCACTTCATCAATAGCCCTTCACCCTCAGAGGACCTGGTCCCAGACACCGGACCACCCTCAGACCCCCCCACCCCTCACCCCGAGGTCCACCAGCGCCCTGTCTGTCTTTAACTTTATGACTGCGCCCCACGCCCCCTCTCTATCTGTCCTTCCATCTTTTCGACCATCTCTCCATCCATCTGTGTGTCTGGACGGCGGCTCCCTCAGGTCCACGGCTCATAAAGCAGCGACGATGCCACCTTGTGCAGTCTCCAGACTGGGTGTCTGGTCTGGTCTGGTGTGCTCTGATCTGGCATGGTCTGGTCTTGTGTGCTACAGCCAGGCCTGGTCTGGCCTGGTCTGGTCTGGCCTGGCCTGGGCGTACAGACAGTTTAGGGGGGTTGGATTTCAATGCAGAGACGGTGGGGTGGTTATTGATGAAGCATTGATCCTCTCGGTACATGAACACAATTGGCTCAGTTTACCTCATGAAGACCTGGAAGATATTTCAGTACAGTTGCGATTTGCAGGCGTTTCCATCGAATGTGAAGCGCATAAGCCGTCAGTGTAGTCCAAACCCACTGTGAGGAGGACGGAGGTACAAGACATTCGTCCAGAATGGTTCTTCTATTTTCCTCTTTGATTACTAGCATAAAATACTAGCATGTCTCCTCCTCCGTCCAATCATAGCACGGCATTTTCACTGGTCAGTGAACTGGTCACGTGACCCCGTACGTCACGTCCGCTGACGTGTCAGTGTTTTCTTGATACTCTTGCAATATACCTCTATATATAGATGGGTGGATAGATGGATACTTTATTCATCTCCAGAAGAAATTCTGAAATTCTGCTGTCCTAAATCAAGGAACTTGTCTTTTTTTTTTTTTTTCATCTCTTTCTGTGTTCTGTCTTTTCTCTGCCTGCAATTGTTTTTCAAGATGGTATCAGTTTTCCTTTTAATTTGTTGACCAAACTGATCACTGTGATTTATGCAAAGCTGATCTTTATGATGGTAATGCAACGGCTGAGTGTGGTGGTTTTGTCCATGTGAAACCTGCAGGCGTTTACTTCAGCTTTCAATTTCAGCCGGTCATCCGATGGCGACATGGCCTCTACAATTATTACATCATCACACATTGATTTTGCTCTGAAGTGATAAACGATATTGAGCAAACACTCATTACCCCCCCACACACACCCTCCTTCACAGCAGCGGAGGCCAATCATGACCTCGGGGCTAGCGTGGGGCCCTGAGGGGCCGGGGGGGGGGGCAAATATTCCCTGATGAGCTTAGAGAGCAGACTGAGAGTTGATGATCCCACTGGGAGACACTCTGGATCTTCTGGGCTTCTCCTCTTTTCTCCTCTCCCTCCATCCCTTCCTCCCTCCTTTTATTCGCCAGCAGCATCCTCACCTCCTCCTCCTGCTCCTCCTCCTCCTCCTCCTCTGGGAGCAGCAGACGGCGTGCAGCGGGATGGATGGTTGATGGGCCTTGTGGGATGTGTTTGGCTACTGACTCTGTTTGCGTGCCAAGTGGCGGCATTTGTGCTCGTGACGCCGGGGGGGTTCTCCGAAAACAAACACATGTTCACGCGGTTCGGCCTTTCGTTTACACGAACCCGGCGTTTTCACTGAAACCGCACAGACCCAAAACAGACCTTTTCAAAAATGCTTTTAAAAAATTAAGAAAAAAAAAAAATTGGAAACGACGCCGTTCCCGCCTTCATGGAAAAGCGAAACCAATCTTTTTTTGGAAATGCTGTTGTTCCAGCTCTAAAGTAACTGAAGCAGCAGCAGTTCAACGCTGTCGTTTGTCCTCACCGTCTGTCTTTCTGTTCTCTGTGGGGCTCATGTTGTTAGCGAGCTGCTCCTTCTTTAAACACGGCGGCGCGCTTCAGGTGTTCTTCTCCTTCTTCCGCATTCAGGGAGTAAACTTGCAGCGCCACACCAGGCCTGGCATAGGTACTACATCATTTTCAGTCTTTTTTTTCTTTTTCTTTTTTAAGAGCTTTTTTTTTTTTTTTTTTTAAATATGTCTTGTTGCAAAAAACATCTGTCTCTGTGTAAACAGCCCCTCCAGGAAGCTCTCGCCAAACCCAGGAGGACACACAAACCCTGTCATGTCCCGGGTACCACGTTCAACATTCCAATAATCAATGAAAAAAAAAACACTTGAGTATTTTCAAGATTGGTCTCCAGGTCAGTGTGTGGACACGGCCCAGGATGTTTGGTTCCCTGTGGCCCACCCAGGTCGGCTCCAGGGGTGAGACACTGACGTGACGGCTCGGACTGAGGCCTCTCGCACAAAGAGCTGACATTGACTATGAAAGGAGGACCGTTGGAGAGAGAGATGAGATGAAAGCAGAGAAACAAGAGTGGAGGAAGAAAGAAGAAGAGGAGGTGGCCTCTCATCCTTTATCCCCCCCCCACCCCCCATTACAAATGAACGCCACTTTAAAGCTGGTTGTTTCTGTTCTCTTTATTTTTTTCCAGTTATATCTCTGAATGGAATTGAATTCAATTGAATTATTCCAGTCATGAACACAAAAACGTTTTCCTCCTTCAGTCGTTCGCCAGCAGCATCTTCCTGTCAGTCAAACTGACCTCCCGACCAAACGCTCACTGTGCTCCATCCCTTTCCTGTCAGGCCACACAGCCTCATCACTGCCTCCCCCAACACCCCCAACACTCCCATTATCATGAGAACAGCCTTCCCGCACCCCACACACGCATACATACATACATGCATGCATACATCAAAGAGCAGAGGCGCACATGTCATCAAGGCTGATGTCATAGTGAAATCTACATGATGCCACACACGTGTCAAACCCCAGCCACCCTTGTTAGTCCAAGTTTGGCTTGGGGGGGCGGGGGGGTGCACTCTTACTCCCACTCCATCACACTCGGCGAACGTGTTGTCACTCCCCTCCCTCCATTTTCAGTGAACACCGTCTGTTTCTTCAAGTGGCCCCACTATGGCCATTTTCCTCTTTTAATGAATTCATTTTGGGGGTTTATTTGGTCAAATAAACTCCTGGTCAAAACACACACACACACACACACACACACACACACACACACACACACACACACACACCTGTTCCACCTGCGGATACTGGGCACATTTCCATATACACTTAAGGTGCTAAAAGTCCTCTTTTTCTTCCCTTATCCCCTTTATCTTGAGTCAGTGTGAACACACGCAGGCTGGACTCAGTGGCCGGGGGCTCAGATAGTCTGAACGTGTGTGTGTGTGTGTGTGTGTGTGTGTGTGTGTGTGTGTGTGTGTGTGTGTGTGTGTGTGTGTGTATATATAATATATATATATATATATATATATATATATATATATATATATGTGTGTGTGTGTGTGTGTGTGTGTGCGTGCGTTTGTACTACAAGATGGCATTTTCTTTGCCTATTTGTTTATTTCTAGGCCAGCACTCGGACATGATTCAGATGAAGAGATGTTCTCCTCCCTTTTACTTTCAATTTTTCCTCCCTTTATGAAGTGTTTAATTTTGTCCCACCAAGCCAAAGCCTTTCTAACCTGCTCTGCTGCCTTTTGCTTCATGGGCCCCATCTGCAGACACACTAGCTGGGCTCTAAACAAACACAGCCACATGTGTGAAGGTGTTAGTGCGTCGCCACAGCAGGACCGTGGCAGATGGTCTTTGCTTGGCACTGCAGCAGCACGCCACTATACACTCTGGGGTATTGAGTCCCCCGGGAGCGGAGCGTGCTAACTCCAGTGTGTGTGTGTGTGTATGGTGGAGAGAGGGAGAGTGAGTGAGTGAGCGAGCGAGCGAGCGAGAGAGAGACAAATAGATGAATGACCAGAAGGAGTGGCACGCGTGCATTTCTTGTTATTGTGCGTCTATTTTCAGTAATGAGCGTGCGTCCCCTGGAGAGGACGCAGTATTTATTGTGATGAGTCATTGGCTGCTTGGCAGCTGGAAGCTTCATATTGCTGCTGCTGCTGCTGCTGCTGCTGCTGCTGCTGTTGCTGTCTGTCTCAGCATCATTCAGTGATCCACTCAGAGGTTCCTGACTGACTGTCCAACCAGGTGTGACTCTGATAGGAAGAACTGCTGCTTGAATGTGTGTGTGTGTGTGTGTGTGTGTGTGTGTGTGTGTGTGTGTGTGTGTGTGTGTGTGTGTGTGTGTGTGTGTGTGGTTTGAATGTACAGTAGCAGGTCTCCCTGAGTCCACATTCTCTCCAACAGCATTGAGATTACTTGGGAATTTTAAACAATGGAAAATTCCACCATTGACCAGACTGATCAATAAAGCTCTATGATACTCAATGCTTAACTAACTAACTAACTACTAACTTGTCAACTCAATTTAATGTACCCTTATTTACAGGGTTCACTGTAATGATTGCCTTGGTAAACCATGGTGCACTGCTTTTGACGCCACAGCAGCAAGTTCAATTCAAAGAAAACCAAAAACGTTGAGGCATTTCTCCGGCTTATGGGATGAAAAGTGTGATTCGGCAATGTTTATGGAGGGTGATTACAGTCATGAAAGTGTAAAAGCGGCGGCTGAGCGATCTACAATAGGCACCTTCAACAACTCGAACATTGATTTCTCCTGCTGTCCCCTCAGCGTGGCTGCTCAGCTGCCACCGCGGCGTCCCCTGAGGGACTTGTAGTTTTTATGAACCATTAGGACTACAGCTGTGATCACTTTGTTTGAACTGCTGCTCCGTAAAGAGCGAATTGGCGCCAGAATGTCTCAAACACTTGATTTCCTCAGGTTAGACAGCCATCCGGTGTTGTTCATTCATTTCTTTTTTCATTTTCTCCCAGATCCGCCTGTTGTCCAACATTTGAAAAGAACCTTCAAGTACTTTAAGGACTACAGACAAGTAAGCAGAATTGCATTTCCTCCATTTGAAACATAAACAATGTCGTACGAACATCAATAACGGTGGACATCATCATGACATTAAAACATCAATATGTGCATAAATGCTAATAACCCCTAATTTAAAAAAAAAAAATCAATTGAACACTTGGTCATTTCATGCCAGCAGGAGGCACAGAAATATATTTGCATGAAATTTAGGTAAAACCAGCTGAAAAACACTCGCGCTTGCAAAATTAATATGTAAATCTGCCTTGGTTTTTTTTTCACTCTCAGTCTCTGCACAGTAGAAAAATAAACTGTTTCCCAGTATTGATTACCAAGCAGTTACCGACATGCATTCTGCAGTAAAGACTCAGGATTGACATTAAAGGTCCAATGTGTAAAATCTGGCATGATTTATGATTTTTATATTGGTAAAAGCGAAACACTCCATCCATCTGCTGCTGCTCCGGCCCCTCAGTCACGTTTTAACACCCACTGTGGACCCACCAGTCCGAGAGTTTGCCCACCACGGAGTCGGTTTGACGTCCCTCACTTTGTGAAACAGAGAATCCAGAGTTCCCACGTTTCTGTACCGTCAAAAAGTCGATGCTTCCAGGAAAAAAATGGCCTTTATGAAATTGGGCCGCTGCTGTCTGCAACAACAGGGGCCCTCAACAACTCCATCAATCCTCTAATAATTGACTCCATCTAGTGTTGGACTCAGACCAACTACGTGAATGACTTGCTGTAGTTCATCTTGGTATGATGTGGCGTGTAAAGTTTCCCTACTTACAATTTTTCCCTCGTCTTACTCAGATGATCATCGAGCCAACGAGCCCCAAGCTCCTTCCTGACCCTCTCAAGGAGCCGTACTACCAACCCCCCTACACGCTGGTGCTAGAGCTCACAGACGTCCTGCTTCACCCGGAGTGGTCGGTATGTCAACTGTACCAGGCTTGAATGGAGCTTCACGGCCAAAATCGTAAAAAATTCGGCGTGAACTTCCCACTGTGCTGATGGGAAATTCCTTTGTCTGCAAGTCCAAGCAAGTCCTCCTGTGCTTCTCAGTGAAGTCAACAGGAACTCCTGCCCTCTGCAAGTCTCACTGGCTGCGTTTCCATGAGTAGGGGTCCTCACCATCCCCAACGTTTCTCAAGACATTGCTTTTCAAACCCTCTGGGAGGCCGCCGCGTGGCGCTAGGGAGGCCGCAGAAAATTGTAGAGAAAAAATGCACATCAATAAATAAATACTGGAATCAATTATCTATTAATTATTCATATCAATTAAAGTTTAGATTAATATGTCATATGAAAAACTTTGTGCGTGGTGTTGAATGTGATGTGCCGGTTTGCGCCACTTATCGAGGTGATTTGCTGCTCAAGCTAGCCTAGCTTAGCTAGTATAAAATGGAACAAAGGAATCAAAGGAACAGACAAACAGCCCAACTGCTGCGAGAGAACCTCAGAATTTGCCAAAGAAAGTAAGAAAACATGCGGCAGCATGCGTTAAGTTTGGCTTTACAGCCGTAGAGAAGAATTGACCTGATCAGTTACACGCTAGTGGATGGGCTTCTTATTCTAAACAATGGTAACAATTAGCAAATAACAGTAAGAGGAAAAACCTTCTGAAAGTTGATATTTGGTAGTTGGTTAGTTTGTGGAGGGGGTCAATGGCCGGACGCTAGAGCTGCTCTGAGGCTCCGCAGCCTAGAACAGTGCGGGACCCTCTGAGCCTGGAACAGTGCGGGACCCTCTGATCTAAGAGGCCGACCACCGACTCACCCAGACACAGGCCAAACTCTTTGTCAGACACCACAACACCACAGCATGGTCATAATCTGACACGCTAAAGTCAAAGCAGATTCTGCTCATGACTGGTCGGAACCAAAGCTGACCCAGTTCCACTGCAACAACCAGTCCTGGGGTGTAACCCCGCCTTCACCCAATCACTGCTGGGACTGGCTCCAGCAGAACCACACCCCAAGAGCAGGAGGACACTAGTGTAGAAGATGGACGGATGGATGGATGGATGGATGAAGGGATGGATGATGGATGTATGGAAGAATGAATTGATAGTTGAGTAGATGAATGGATGGATGGACGAATGATCGGATAGTTGGATGGATGGATGTAAACCGACCACCCCCTTGACTGAGATGTTCGCTGACTCCAGCGCTCCACAAACCCCGCCCCTGGTGCTCCACCAGTCGTCCTCTGTGCTTGAACGTCGACAGCGACGGGACGATCGGCACCTCCGGTTCCGTGACACAATCGCAGGTCGACGACCACAACACAGGAAAAAAGCTTCTCGCCTTGGTTGTCAGCTATGTGTTCCTCGACATCGACTTCCAAACTCGCTCGTGCCTTTGATGCCAGCACACACACGTACACACACACACTGCAGCCTTGATGTGGTCGCTCTGTGGAACACGGAGAGAATGTGTTGCACTGTGAGCGTCCAGAGTGGAATAGAAGGCCTTCATTAATCCCACATTGGGGACATTTGCACAATTACAACAGCAATGCACCGTGCAAAGAGATGAAAAAACCCAATGGAATCCAATTAAAAAGCAATGGAATAAATAGAAAAAGTGCACCAATCACTTACTTACACTAAAAAAAAAAGTGTTTATAAATAAGTGTGGTATTGCAGCTGTAGACAAATGTTAATGTTTAATGTTTTGTCTAATGGGGCCTTTATACTGTCGGGAATTTAAAGAAGAAAAAAAAAGAGAGAATGAAAATTGTGCAGCGTAACCCTGGCATTCCACGACTTCTGGGGAATAAGAAATAATTGGATGAGACTGGTCAAGTTGTGTCTTGATGGAAAACTAAAAAAACATGTCTCCGCAATCCAAAAGTAAAACTTTCAAAAACACAAACTGGATAAAAGAAAAACAGGAGATAAAACTTTTGACGAGGTATTGAACCTGGAAGCAAGCGGTGCTGATTGGACAGCTGTACGTTGTCATGTCAAGGTGTGTGTCCTCCACCTGTCGGGCGTCTCGTTGCGCACACACACACACACACACACACACACACACACTGACTGACAGGTGTGTTGCAAGTTGACATCTGCTCCCCCTCCCTGCCCCCATTTAAACAGTCATGTCACCACCTGCACCTGCACCTGCCCGAGCAGATAAGCCTCACTTCCTTACACACATACACACACACACACACACACACACACACACACACACACACACACACAGCTGTGCATATTAAGTTTGAACAGAAGTTGTGAATTATGAATTGTAACCACACTGAGTGACAAACGTATTGACACTGAGTGTTTGTGGGGTTATGTTTCAGTGCATTGTGAACATTATTGTGTTGATTTCTTCATTTTGTCGTCCTCGGTCTTCAGTTGTCAACCGGCTGGAGGTTCAAGAAGCGCCCAGGCATCGACTACCTGTTCCAGCAGCTGACGCCACTGTACGAGATCGTTATCTTCACCTCAGAAACCGGCATGGTGAGAGAGAGAGAGACACACACACACACAAAAGTTGTGTTTCCATGACCCCTAGAATTACGCAAAAACCTAAATGCGGCACAACGCTTTTATTTTGGAAACGCAGATATTATGTATTCAAAATTCATTGTTATATTTTATATTTATTCTATCAAGCCATGATAAATATCATCATCATCAATTTTCATTCAAAGTAAATGTGATTACAGATGATAAAGTGTGTGTGTGTGTGTGTGTGTGTGTGTCCAGACGGCCTACCCTCTGATCGACAGCATCGATCCTCAGGGCTTCGTGCTCTATCGTCTCTTCAGAGATGCCACTCACTACATGGACGGGCATCACGTCAAGGTAAAGGCAGTGTGTTTGTGTGACTTTGTGTCATTCTTTCTTTTCTTTTCTTTTTTCCACTCGGTCATCAACGCTGAGAAGCTGCCAACGCGTGTTGTGTTTCACGCGGAGAAATTCTCCGTTTCTCCGGCCGGGAAATTAAAAAAAAAAAGCGTTTGAAGTGGTTGAGAAAAAGGAGCTTTACAGCGAGAGGTCTGCTGGAGGTGAACACAGTTTGTTCAGGCATCAGAGAGCCGGTCGCACATGAAGGAAATCAAGGCTGCTGTTCCAGTCTTCATTCATAATAATGACAAAATTAGAGGTGGATTCCTTTCTTGAGGAAACATCTCAACGCTGAGATCACCACTGAGACCAGCAGGGGTCCACGTCTCCACACAGAGACCCAGAGTTGCTCTGTTGTTGTTGTTTTCTATCCAGACCTGGAGGTGAGTGAGTCAGTGAGTCAGTGAGTCAACACCTCCACCAGAGGCTCGGACACCTGATCTCTGCTCCTCCTCAGTTCCCCCCCCCCCCCCCCCCCCCCCCTCCTCTGTGTCGGCCTTCTGCTGCCAGTGGGCCATTGATTGACCCTCATCCTCATAACAATGGACCCCTCCTCACCCCCCACCCCCTCAGGCTTCATTAACCCCCCCTCCCTCCTCCCTGTCTTCCTCTTATCTCACCTCCCTCCTCTCCCTCCTTCCTTCCTTCCTTCCTTCTTCTTTTGCATCATTACACTTTTCAGTCCCGCCTCGTGCTTGCCCCCCCCCGCCACCTCCTCCTCCTCTCTCCTTCTGTCTCCCTCCAACTGTCATCTCGGCTGCTTATTGACGAGCAGTCTGGAGGTTTTTGAAGGAAGCTGGTTAACCTACTTTTCTTCTCTCTCTCTCTCTCTCTCTCTCTCTCTCTCTCTCTCTCTCTCTCTCTCTCTCTCTCTCTCCTGGAAAGAGGGGGTGAAGACGACACACTTCTAATCTCATCTCCATAAGTGGGGGCTCTGGAGCAGCAACAGATGCTAAGAGAGAGTTATTTATGCTCCATATGCTGAAGGAGAGTCACTAAACTCTGCGTGTGTTCCCGGGGAGAAAGTTAGTCAATGTGGCGTGAAATTGAAAATCCCCAAAAAACAAATGGTTTTTTTTTTTGTTTTTTTGTTGTTGTTGGTCAACCGTTGTGCATTTTCTGCCACCAGTAATCCAGATTAGAGACTGATGCCCCAGACTGTAGGTTGTTTCTTTAAAATGAGTAGTTAGGCCGTAAAGCAAGCCATTCATCAACACACTCATTCAGTGAATGTTATTATCATAATGTCCTGGCAGACACGTAGGAGACGCCACCTGTTGGCCAAGTTTAGAGTCACGCTAATGATTCTAAAGCAGATTCTAACCCAGTAAATTTTAATAGAATCATCAAATAAAGCCTCCTGAGTGGAGCAGCAGTGAGTCAAACCTCCACTGCTGCTCCACTCAGGCGCTCCTCTTTTTTCTTCTCCAGCTGTTCATCAACTTCTATTTGTGCAGCGCTAAATCACATCCAAATGCGTCACCAAGCACATTTTACAATCAGAAGAAAAACAAGTGAACCCCTCCTCCCTGGTCCAATCTGGTCCAGTGAGACGCCACCTTGAGGAGGATGGAGGCACAAAACATTTTGCCATAAAGCTGCTTTTCCATATTGTTTGCTGTCCAGAATGCTTCTTCTATTTTGCTCTTTGTGGAATTGTAAAAAAAAATAAATAAAAAAATTACGTCTCCTCTTCCGTCCAATCATAACTTCGTATTATTCGGGACTGAGCCTCAGCGAAGGCCTGCTCTGATTTATAATTATTATTTTTATTATTATTATTATTATTATTATTATTATTATTATTATTATTTTTATTAATCATTATTGTGAATGCTCACAGCGCGTCTGCCCAACACACAGGACTTGTTGCTGACTGCTGCATTCCTACATCAGGGCAGCATTCTGCAGCGTGACCTCCGTCAGGGTTTCCCACAATATCTTTGCTCCACATTTTCAGCCGCTCCTTCTTTTAATCAGGAATCGACTGATCGGATTTCTTTCAGCAACACTTCACTTTTATAGTCTGACCGCACAGCGCCGCCTGGAAGTGGTTGCATGGCCGTCTTGAGGTTGCACTCTTCCTCTTTTCCCTCTCCTCCTCCTCCTCCTCCTCCTTGTTGTTAACTCTATGCAGCTATTGTGTGCTGGCCTGCATCTGAGCTGGATCAGACGTCTTATTGTTGGCTGGTTGGCTGCTGCCAGGATCACAACCAACCACAATAAAAAATTTTTTTTTTTTTTTTTTTTAAACCCCACCAGCAACAACAATAGTTGGATTATTCATTTTTCTTTTCATTTTGTGTCATCATATTTCTGATGTCAATGCGTCATAAATCTTTTCATTCTCTGTATTTATATTTTATTTTCCAGTCCTTGTGATGTTTTTAACACGCTCACAACTTGAAAATGATCAAATGATTATGTTGCAACAATTAAGAAAACAACACACACACACACACACACACACACACACACACACACACACACACACACACACAACCTCAGCAGCAGTTTTTAGGGAGGGGCCAGTGAGTGGAGGGGGGGAGACCAGATGAGACTGATGCCTGGTGATGAAGACAACGAGCAGCGTCTCTCTCCATCTGTTCACACATGGCCGCATGCACACACACACACACACACACACACACACACACACACACTAGCTGGAGGCAGCAAAGAAAGTGTGTGTGTGTGTGTTTAGTGGATTTAATTTGAATATAGCAACTTGATTAATTTGGATAATTATCAGCTTGCTTCTTTGCTCAGGAGGTCAGTGAGGTCACGTGACTCATGTGGAGATGGTGGTGGTGGGAGAAATAGAACACAGTCCACCAAGTGTGTGTAGATCTGTAGACTCCAGGCCAGATTAATGGAGCCCAGAGTTCAAACTCGGCACGGTGAAGCAGCGTGGAGCTGCGATGCTGCCAGCAGGAGTGAAGTCAATGCATTTCAATCCAGTTTAAAGACTCTGTTCTCTTCTGCTGATGATTGAGTGCCTTTATTCATCTTATTCTATTTTATCATCATCTTTTTTTATTTCCCTTCTCCTTTATTCCTGCTCTATTGATGCATTTAAGCCGTTTTTCTGCACTTTCTCTGTGAAGACTCTGTTTGTTTTTTTAAATGCTTTGAAAATGTTTGAACTTTTAATCATGTAACGCACATTGAGTTGCGTCGTGTATGAAATGTTCTATATAGATAAAGCTGCCTCGCCTTGCCCAGCTGCAAAATCCAGTGTTTCCTCCAAACACAGACGTTGTTGTGTTCACTTGCAGACTGTAAGCCTCCTGCATCGATCAAACCTCAGGCTGGCTGTGTCGCAGTCTAGTATGTGAATGCTTCTCTGAGCCTGTGGGGTCTGTGGTCGTCTCGTGCAGGACGTGTCGTGTCTGAACAGAGACACCAGCAAGGTGATCGTAGTGGACTGCAAGCGCGAGGCCTTCCAGCTGCAGCCCTTCAACGGCGTCGCCCTCAAGAAGTGGGACGGAAACTCGGAGGACCGCACGCTCTACGACCTGGCCAACTTCCTCAAGGGTGAGTCAGCGGGAAGACGAGGACGCGCTGCGCTGCGCACCTTCCAACAGCAGGGGGCGACGGGTGTGTCTGCTCAGAGACGATGGTTGAAGGTGACCTCTCGAAGTGGGTCATGGGTTTTCAGATCGGACCTCCAGTGTGCCATTCATCACTGGAGACTTTCGCTGAGTTTGCTGTTGCTATGCTAGTGCAAGTCAATGGTTTCTGCTAGCCCGCCATTAGAATCAATGGTATCCACTCCACAGTGCACCAAGGTGAAATACACGATACATCCAGACGTTCCATATAAACACCTGTGTTGATTGTTGACTACGGAATAATGTAAGAAATCAAACTACCGTTGCGTCAGCTTGGATGTTGAAGGACTGCTATCAGCAGCAGTGCACTGCTACTTCCTGTCGGTGGCAGTAGGAGCCACAGCAGCAGCAGAAGAAGAAGCAGTAAAAGCAGAGTTCAGTGCAAGGAAGTAAAACTTGTTTCATTTCAAACATGCTATCATCACACAATCACTTCAATAGTCTGGCATTGTGAGTTTTCTGTACTGTGGAGCGGGTAAGATGGCTTTTATCGGCGGGCTAGCAGAAACCATTTACTTGCACTAGCTGAGCACCGGCTAGCTCCGCTAAGCTAACTTGAAGAAGGAGAACACCTCCTAACTTCATTTATACCACGTTGGTGAAATTTGCGTTAAATTGTTCAAAATAAGTAAGTATATAAATATATAACCACATATTTTTTTACACATCTATGTGTTAAAAATATGTGGTTATAAATATAAGTGTTTTCTTGCACCTGTGGTGAAATGTTGTGGTTTCAAGGTGTTTCATTCTGAGCCACCTCCTGCAAATGGACTTCTTGCAACCCTCAATGTCTGGTTAAGAGCGGCGTGTTGAACAGCGCCCCCTAGTGCTGAGCAGGCTTGTCTTGTCCTCCTGCCAGCCATCGCTCTGAACGGCGTGGAGGACGTGCGCTCGGTGCTGGAGAACTACGCCCTGGAGGAGGACCCCATCCAGGCCTTCAAACGCAGACAGGCTCAGCTCGCACAGGTCAGCAACACACTTTGCATTGTGGTGGTTTCATTGATGAACATTTAAATGGACCATTTCATTCATTTAGTAACCAGACAGACAGTTACTGGAAAGAGATGAACCCAGTGGGCCTTCAAACACTGGTTTGGTTGCACCTCCGTTGTCTTTGGCTCACCCAAACACTGCATCCACCTGCTGCTGCTCCGCTACCCCCCCTCTGGCCCACCTGACACACTATAGAACCCACTGTGGCCCCACCAGTCAAACAGTTTTGGTGTAATTAATGTGAGGAAGACCACCGACCATTGAGCTACACTAACGCCACGGAAGTCCTAGTCTGATAGATAGATAGATAGATGGATGATAGATAGATAGATAAATGGATAGATGGATGGATGGATAGATAAATGGATAGATGATAGATAGTTGGATGGATAGATAGAAGATGGATGGATAGATAGATGGATAGATAGATGGATAGTTGGATAGAAACCTTTTCAATCCCTCAAGGGAATTCCCTTTGGGAAATTTGGGTTACAGTCGGAGCGGCACCAAGACTCTGGTCTTCATTTATGGTGAATGCCGAGTCTTCCCGTGTGCACAGCTTTTACCGTTTACCGCCAGGTACTGATGAGGAAACCTTGACCTTGAACTTTGACCTTGACCTCACGTGTCTCCTGTGTCCAGGAGGAGGAGCAGCGTCTGTCGGAGCTCTCGTCCCAGCAGAAGAAGCAGGGACTGTCGCTGGGCTCCATCACCTCGCGCTTCTGGCGCTCCAAGCAGCAGTGAGCCGGCCCACTCCTCCATCCTCCTCCTCCACCTGAAGTGAGGTAGGAGGAGGAGGAGGAGGGGCTCGGAACTGAAGCTGGGCCTCGCTAGAAGCCCGTAGAGTTTTTCCATGGGTGGCTTCCACACTTCCAGGATGGAGCTCCACAACCTGGACACAAAGAAACTGTGAGAGAGCCTGGAACCGTGATGGAGTCGACCTGCCAGCAGCGCTGCTGCCCCGCCCCCTCCCCGTCCCCCCGCCTCCATCACACCTCCAGAATGTGTATTTTTATTTTATTTCTGTTCCTCTGTGTTTGACTGTGCTGCTGACTCATGGGATGTGTTGAAAATAATCCTGTTTATAGATTTAAGAATAAACACAGTGCGTCAGAGTGATTCCGTGTGTGTCTGTGTGTATGTGTGTGAGAGAGACTACTGGAGGTGTGGGGGGGGTTCTCTGTGCATCATCGCCTCATGAAGAACGTCCTGTCCTCAATCTGAAGAAAAAACATTTCTGCTAAGATCAGACAAAGAGCCTCTAAGCGAGACGGTCGCTGCTCTTCTTTGGTTCTCCAGCAGGTCCACAAGAACGTTTAGGGAAAAAATGTGTGACAATGTGTCTTGAACTCCATGCAGAGTGAAAGTTTGGATGTGTTGCAGCTGTTTGGAAGCGACCCATTGACCGTCTCCATTCACCCTTTTGTGACGAGTCCGTTTTTCCTTTCAACCAAATCAGTGTCTGTCTTTGAAGCCCCACCAGGGTGTTCAGCTCTTAGAACCACCCAGAACCACTCAGAACCTCCCAGAACCACCAGGGTGTTCAGCTCTTAGAACCAACCTGAACCACCCAGAACCACCAGGGTGTTGAGCTCTTTTAGGAAATGACTCTGGAAACACTGCAACCATGGAGCAGATGCAGCTGTTGCAACTGACTGACTGGTGATATCATTTCTTCAAGTTCAGCAGGACGGACTAAAAAGCTTAACGGGCCGCATATGGGCCCCCGGGCCGTAGTTTGCCCATGCCTGCTTTAGATCTTTGTTTGGTGCCGAGCAGTGAGTTGGGAAACTATGAATGGATGGATGAGTGAGTGAAAGAAGAATGCAATCACCTGTGTGGTCCATGTGTTGCTGTAGCAGGTTCTCACGTTTACAAGGCGAAGTGGCTGCTGACCCCCGGGGGGGGGCCCGGACCTGTGCTTTCACCACCGTCCAGCTGATTGGTTGCTTGCTTGCTTGGTGGAGCTCTTCAGATGGAAATGATTGATTTTTCAGTGCGAATGTTCAAACATTGGCTGGCTTATTACCGCAGTGTTTTTACAGTATGTTGTCAGAACGGTGCCGGTGTGCTGGGTTTCTTTCTTCTTCTTCTTCATGGTGAAGTTTAACAGGCGCCGCTGCGCTTTTATGGACCTGGAGTCCCGCATGGAGGTGAAGTCACCAGCAGCAATAAAGCAGGAAAACAAGCAAGCAGCGCTGCTGGAAGCTTGCTTCTATTTTGGACGCAGTTGTGTGTGTGTGTGTGTGTGTGTGTGTGTGTGTGTGTGTGTGTGTGTGTGTGTGTGTGTGTGTGTGTGTGTGTGTGTGTGTGTGTGTGTGTATACACGTTTATGTATATGCATATATTCACACACATACACGTGTATATATATATATGTGTGTATATATATATATATATATATGTATATATATATATATATGTATTTATATATATATATATATATATATATATATATATATATATGAATGTGTTAAATGGCGCGGCCTCAGATCAATGGGAGAACTGGCGTTCTATACTACATATATATTTACAGTATGTGTATATGTATATATTTGTATATATTTGTATATATATATATATATACATATATATATATATATACATATATATATATATGAATGTATGACTGTGCTAAATAGCAGGGCTGAGGGTCAACAGGAAAACTTGTATTCTCAATCTGTGGCTTTGTGAATCAATTTAATTTAATTGCAGCTGTTTTGCGTCATCTTTATTTATTTATTTATTTATTTATTTATTTTCTTCCCTGAGTGTTTGCTGCCAGTCCACTCCCTCCTTTCCCTTTTTTCCACTCATTAAAGGTTGCACTCAAACCAAAATCCAGAATACTTCCCCACCGCAGCATCCTGCCGGGTGGGTGTGTGGGTGTGTGTGTGTGTGGGGGGGGGGGGATCAGCGATCAGCGATCAGCGATCAGCGATCAGCGACTGAAGCAATTATCACTTCAGCTGCTTCACTCCACGACGGGAAAGAAAAATTCAACCTTGTGTTTCTTAAGACATTCACACACATTCCAACAAACACACCATCCGAGTCCAGTGGATGGAGGCAGCTGTGTTTACAGGGGAAAACAGCATGTGATGGAATTTATAGGAAGACCTCTATAATCACTCCTTGGTGTTTGCTGGTGAGAGGACTGCAGAAAGAACCCCAGCTGAGGAACGTTGCTCACTCTCAGCTTCTTCAGCAGAGCCTGCTGCTGCTGCTGCTGCTGCTGCTGCTGCTGCTGCTGCTGCTCCAAGCCTGGGAGCTGTTTCTGCTCTCCTCCCTCCCTGCTGGAGCTCCTCCTCATCACCACCCACCTTCACGCACCCCTAATGTGTTGGAACAATTAGACCAGGCAGGGCATGGGCAAACTACGGCCTGGGGGCCCATGTGCGGCCCGTTAAACTATTGTCAGCCGGCCCACCGATACTTGAAGAAATGATATGAACAGTCAGTCAGTCATCAAACTGGGTGGTACTGGGTGGTTCTGGATGGTTCTGGGTGGTTCTAAGAGCTAAACCCCCTGGTGGGGCTTCAAAGACACTGACTTGGTTGCAACTTTGCTTTGCTTCATTTCCCATTGACATTCCAGCAACATGTTTTCTCCATGATATCCCATGATGCATTGTTTCCTCCTATGAGGTGGCTCACCAGAACACTCCATCCATCTGCTGCTGCTCCGCTGCCCCCCTCTCTCATATTTCACCACCCACAGTGGCCCCCACCGGGCAGAAAGTTTGTCCTCCGCTGTATCGGACAATAGGAGGCTGTGATTGGTCCGAGTGGTTTGGCAAACATCTGAAAATGAATTGCAGTGATTTTTGATTCCTGAATCTCGGCTCTTCGTCTCCTCTTCTTCTCCTGACATGATGATGATGATGATGATGATGACGATGGGACCTTCCTCCTCACAACCTCAGCTCCCACCTACTGTGCACACTTTTAACACACACGACATCTAAAGAAAAGTCATTTAAACACCATCCAATAATTTCCTGTCGACCTTTTTCACCAGACCTGCTGCACAAACGCCACTGGAGTCCTAATCCAGAGATCTTTCTACACCCAGGCTCCTCAGCTGGAGGCCTCACAGAGCTGCTTTCACCTCAGTCCCGTCGGGGGTTTAACACCCGGTGGATAAATAAGCTTGGCTGAAGCTCAGCTTGGTTCTGAAGGAGACCCTCTAATCTGTTGACTTTAAATAAAACCTGGCTCAAGTCTTTAAACACTTCAGAGGTCCGACCGAGCAAACACCACCAAACAGGAAAGCGGCTGTTTTACCACCAGCAGCCGCTGTGTTGCTGTGTTCTTCCATCCAAACCTCAACCCTCACTTTACAGACCCGTGAGCTGTTTCCATCATTCGGAGCGAAATAGATTTTTGGCACGGCTTTGTGTTCACGCGTGCGCGGTGAAAGAGCTGGAATTTTTGAGGTTGCTTGTTGTTTTTTTGCATTACCTGGTGATTATCCAATAAGTCAGCGATTGATGTGGCATAGTTAATGTTTTATCCTCTTCCTCCAGCGTGAACTCGCTCATATATTTCCCTGAAGCAGCCAGATCTCAGTTTGATGACTGACTGACGATCAATACCATTTCTTCAAGTTCAGCCAGACCGGAATACAAAGGTTCAATGGGCCGCATATGGGCCCCGGGCCGTGGTTTGCCCACCCATGCCTGGTCTAATAGCAAGGTAGAAACGTTAAATCTTTCACTTTTTTTTTTTTTAGTTTGTGCTGTTTAAAGGTAGCGTTTCTCAACTGGTGGTCCGCGACCCAATAGTGGGTCTCTGCAGGAGCTGTTTGGATTGTTTTTTTTGTTTAATGATTGATTTGTTTTTAAACGTCGTTCTACCACTCGTGACGTCGTCACTCATCTGGTTGTTCGCGCGACCATTTCCACCGATCCTGCTTCATAGATGAGCACGCACACTCGCACACGCGCGCGCCTATTACGGTCGCGTTAATGGTAATCCCGCCGTTTAACGACGACGCGTGAAGCAGGAGGCGAGTGTTGGTTGGGGGGAGGGGGGTTAGAGGGTAGGGGGGGGGGCAGGGGGAGGGGGGGGGGCGTCACACCTTCCAGCAACAAACCGCGAGGTGATGAAAGCGACGCCCCACCCTCCCCTCCCCCACCCACGCGCAACAGACGCCCACGTGCCAAAATGCCTGCGGCTTGTGTGTGTGTGTGTGTGTGTGTGTGTGTGTGTGTGTGTGTGTGTGTGTTGAAGGATGAAAGTAATTAATAAACGCTATTATCATATTATCAGCAGCGCCAGAGCCTCCCATGTGGTAAACCATCAGCTGTGATAGAGAGAGCGAGAGAGAGAGAGAGGATGAAGGACGGGGGGGATTTGAGGGGCGTTTGTCGTTGTGTTTCGAACCGAACAGGGAGAACCGAACGGTTCGGTAAAAAACAAAAAAAACAAAAACAAAAACGAGATTCTACTCGGGTCGATCCTCAGTTTTGATACAATTTCACCAGTTTGCAGTGCAGCGGTGCTGTTGGTCGCTTCATTGAATTCCAGCTGTAAATGATTTGTCCTGGATCTTGTGTCGCTTCCAATACATTTCCATGGAGACAGTGACGTCATCAGTCTTTGATGATGTCACTTCCATGTGGACGCTGGATTGGGCGCTGGCTTGGTGACGTTTTGAAACAGCTGGCTGGTGATGATGGACGGATGTGGACGAGGCTGCAAGGAGGAGAAGAATCAGAGTATAGACCTAGAATAAACCAGACTCCTCCACTGGCTAAAACAGCCAGTGCTGTTGCAACCCTCCAGCTTTTAGCCAGTGGAGCCTCAGCCCCGGTTGAACTGCAGGGACCCAGACCTGCTGCTGCTGCTGCTGCTCCCAGCCAGCAGGAGGTGTGAACCTGGGAAGCCTCGCAGGTTGAAGCTTTATGGTCCAGGCCATCTGCTGCAACTGCAGGGCCACCAAACTGGCACCTTCACGCCCAGCAGTGGAGTCTGGTTTGTTCCAGTGGTTCAACTCTGACTTTCTCTCTTTAACTCTCTAACCCTAACCCTCTCTTTTCTCTCTGTACTTCCATGTGCTTATAGAAACAACTAATAGTACAGAATGATAATACAAAACATTAGTAATGCAAAAACAATAAGCCGAACAACGAACACACAGCAATAACCCAGGTAACTACAGTAGT